>NC_085138.1:396127240-396152240 GCF_035046485.1 Aedes albopictus | reverse complement strand
TCAAAGTGTGGCAGGCTGACCGGCTTTGGCACGGGTTCATCGCTGCTGTGTACTGCATCGCACATAGAAGGGTAGGTGCTCTTTCCACATAGAGGGAGCGAAACCGAAGCCGGCTTTTTCGGGGTTTGGTTGTAGTTGTGAGCTCTCAGCCGGTATCGATTCTACTTCTCTTGTGGAGGTTGGAGGATAGCGGGGTTTATGTACAGCATGGACCATACGAAGTTGCTGTTGGCAAATTTGAAGCACAATTTTTTGTTTCCGAAATGTTGTGTTTTTTCCAGCCCGTATGAAATTGATTATCAATATTAACTTCTTGTCTCGATCAGTCTAGATAGCTGTGTAGTGTTGGTAGCAGTTGTCTAAATTGACTAAGGATAGCATTACGGACCGCCTCACACTGTTGCGGATGGCATAAAAACGTGATCGAAATTGTTTTGACCATGAAAACATGATTTTTGATCTTTGGTGTCTTCGGCAAAGTTTTTCTATAAAATAAGCCCTAATTTATGGAAATATCAGTTTTGTGATCAATCCCCCTAAAAGTGAGAAACGATTTCTATCTTTTTCATTTGTATACCAAAAAAATATGTTTATTCAGAGAAGTTGTAGACAATTTCACTAGAAACAACTTTGCCGAACATACAAAATTTCTATCTTTTGATTTGTATGTACATTTGAGGCGTTTTTTATGAAGCACCCCTAAAAATCAGTTTTTTGCTTATAACTTTTTCTATGAATTTTTCACGATTTCCAAATGTTCTAGCAAATGTTTTGCCTTATTAAAACGCGTAACTTTTGCGAAGAAAGTATATATCTATCTCTCATATTTATCATGTTATTGGAAATTTCACTTTAAAAAATGCTTATGTTTGACATACCCATTTGTTAACTTTCGCACGTTTTCGCAGACCAGGATTTTCACATTTGAAAATATGGAACGAGTTTTATCTATTGCAAATATAGCCAGTTTTAGCCTGATTTCGCCTGCATATTTAAATTCACATACTAGAAATGACTATCATTATAAAATGTGTTATTGTAAAATGATCAATATGTCAAAAAATGTACTCAGTGCTTTTCTTACATTATTTTTCCACATAAACATGCAAAAACGTTTTCACAGAATCACTTGGAACTGCATCAGATGACTTTCCCATAAAATTTAAGTTTTTTTTTCAGATGAACAGTGGCTCTCATAGTAGTACGATAAGTCTCTTCCACAAAATAAACGATATTGTTGAATGATCTTGCTGATGCTCATAAAGTTTTTCGAGTTCATGTACACTTTGCAGAAATGTAAATTTTCAGAATGTTTAAATAACAGCATCTAATGATTCGATTAAAATTGGGTTTCAATTTGTTTACTTGAAAAATGAAACTTACATATCTGTTATTATTAACGCATATCATTGATTAACGTCATCACTTATTTCATGGCTTCCAGTTACTATCTCGTCATATGTTTAGAGTAAAAGGTTGTTCGCATCCTACGTTTATGGTATTCTAGTTTTTTTTTAGGAAATAGTCCAATATTTCTTATTATGGGATCAGATGTTTCAAGCAGACGATGTGGGAGATCCGTGTTAGTTTAGATTTTTGGAAACTTACGTCTATGATCCTCTCTGTAATTCCTGGTGTCTTTGTTGCGTGACTCTTGTGCTTCCTCGGACAGAAACATACATACAGTAACTGGAAGCAATACATTTTATGATGACAGTAATCAATGATATGTGTTAATATTAACAGATAAGTTTCATTTTTCAAGTAAACAAATTAAAAATCAATATTAATCGAAATATCAGTTGTTGTTATTTGAACCTTCTGCAAATTAACATTTTCGCAAAGTGTACATGAACACGAAAAATTTTATGAGCATTAGCAAGAGCATATAAAAATATCGCTTATTTTGTGGAAGAGACTTATCGTACTACTATGAGAGCCACTGTTCATCTGAAAAAAAAAAACTTAAATTTTATGGGAAAGTCATCTGATGCAGTTCCAAGTGATTCTGTGAAAACGTTTTTGCGTGTTCATGTGGAAAAATAATGTAAGAAAAGCACTGAGTACATTTTTTGACATATTGATCATTTTACAATAACACATTTTATAATGATAGTCATTTCTAGTATGTGAATTTAAATATGCAGGCGAAATCAGGCTAAAACTGGCTATATTTGCAATAGATAAAACTCGTTCCATATTTTCAAATGTGAAAATCCTGGTCTGCGAAAACGTGCGAAAGTTAACAAATGGGTATGCCAAACATAAGCATTTTTTTTAGTGAAATTTCCAATAACATGATAAATATGAGAGATAGATATATACTTTCTTCGCAAAAGTTACGCGTTTTAATAAGGCAAAACATTTGCTAGAACATTTGGAAATCGTGAAAAATTCATAGAAAAAGTTATAAGCAAAAAACTGATTTTTAGGGGTGCTTCATAAAAAACGCCTCAAATGTACATACAAATCAAAAGATAGAAATTTTGTATGTTCGGCAAAGTTGTTTCTAGTGAAATTGTCTACAACTTCTCTGAACAAACATATTTTTTTGGTATACAAATGAAAAAGATAGAAATCGTTTCTCACTTTTAGGGGGATTGATCACAAAACTGATATTTCCATAAATTAGGGCTTATTTTATAGAAAAACTTTGCCGAAGACACCAAAGATCAAAAATCATGTTTTCATGGTCAAAACAATTTCGATCACGTTTTTGGGCCATCCGCAACAGTGTGCGCCTGTTCCGGTGGCAAGAGTCCACTCCACACGTGACCACTAATTCATGGTGTGATGCGGCTATATGCTTACCGTACCTAGGAATGAATGGCAAAGGGGGGTCTAATAAAAATCCTATGGAGTACCAGGGCACCCTCCACATTATTTTGCCCTTACTGCGCTAACCGGAGCAATGGTGCAGTGGACCTTGTAGGGGAGCAGAGCCCATAATGCCAAGATGGGGTAAAATGGCCCAACTCATAAAATATTTCCTGAATGGGACTTGATCATTGCTATAGGTGAATGGTGTGAAGATATGGTTGCACTAAACATTCTTCTAGAAGCTAGGCCACCCACCCACGGAAAATCTTTTGATTTCCCAATGAAAATTGGCAACTTCCGGTTTTTCGTGTTAGCAATTTAGGTTTTCGGGTGATTTCATTAGCAGCCATGTGTTTCCAAGGAGATTGAAACACCCATGAAGGCGCATGGTTGTTGATGTCTACGCTATCCATGTAAAGGGTCATTCAAATATGACGAACATCGCTTAGCGGGGAATGGGTTGAGTATACGAAAAAACGTGACAGACAAGGTGAAGTGAGCCGAACATGCCAGAAAACTGATGAACGTAATTTTGATGAATATTTTTGCTGAAGCATCGAGCAAATACATATTGTGTAGTTGATGTTACCACTTTGAAAGCCTAACAAATGAGGCTATATGTCATTGAAAACGATGAAAGTTTGAAAAATGGCATCTTACCCCAATTTCCCCTATTTCTCCAAGACAATCAGCTGCTCTTCTTTAGTCTCAAACTTGAGGCCAAATAAGAGCGGAGTTATGAAGATGTTGTTAATGAGTTCAAATTTTCACATATGTGGTTTCGCATTATGCGATTTACACAGTAAATTCTGTGTATCCTCGTCTTTGGCGTTTTCCAATCAATAATGATCTGGTTTTATTGCTGCTCTTCTTTGTTGTGATGTGAATACGAAGAGTTTAATCTTCCCCAGTTTGAGTAGTGGTTACGGTCAGGATAGCTTCAGCATAAAAGAACAGCAACGATCAATCTTTGTAGACTTATGCAAAATGGTACAGCCCAGGTGGCCTTAGTCCAAGAACCCTACTTTCGTAGAGGAATTTCTTCGCTGGCTCTGCGCACCCTCAGAGGTGTTCATGATGCATAAGTAACTGAGAAAGAAATTTCGTATTGGAGAGTTGTTTACTCTCTTTCCTAATCTCCAACATTTGGCTCGTGTGAAACCAAAATTTTCCAATCAAATTACCATTTGCCGGGGCCCGTGGCGTAAGCGGTCACATGTTTGGTCATGGGTTCGATCGCAGCCCCGGCACTTTCGCAAGTTGCTCTTTCCCTCTGAGAGCAGCTGACACTGGCCCTCTTCTGAGCCCATGGCTCAAACGGACTCGGATACTTGGACATCGGCGAACGGCAACCCATAATGGACCCCCAATCGGACTGGAAAAAGGAACAACCAACAGCCAGACATCATTATAATCGTGTTGATCATTCTACAATGATTGGCGCAAAAAGCAACCAGTTCGATACAGTAGAATAATAGAATAAATTTGGGCGCTGTACAAAGAGTGGAAGTGCAGCTGCCGATTGGAATCGCTCACGTAGTGCCTTAGTGGACAAAAGAGCTGTTGATTAGGTTAAGTGGTTGAAAAAAAACCGTTTCATTAAAAAAGTGTTAGTTTTCGGGTGCTGGAAAATCGTAGGAGGCAAATTCCTTTTAGAGTGAGGCAAAACACCCGCAGGTATTCTCCGCTTTGACTTGTAATGAAATGCCATGGACTTTCATCGAACTCTCACCAGCACAGCAACATTTGAAGGAATAGGGTAACCAGTATAATTTGGACCCCCATATATTTTGGACCCCCTGGGTCGTATTATCACAACTTACGCAGATTTAACGATGAGATGACGGAAATTTTTAGAATCATTCACTAAATAAGATTGCTCTGCACGGGCAGCAATCATTTCCTCACTGGAAATATCCTTTTTGGCTTGGAATTTTTTTTTACCAATCTCGTCATCCGTGCGAGTGTCGCATCATGTTTACAATAAGAGATTACGGTGCTGAGGAAACTTGCAGATGTAAACAAAAACCTTTATCATTCTAGCGCATTAAATTCGCAAAATTCGTCTAATCAGTCTTTGTCAATCAAATAATTAGGATGTGATCCAGCATATTCAAGCGGAAAATTCTTCCAAAATAGTTTCAAACGAGTTTAAACACCGGGTGTCCAAAACATATACTGAAGAGGGTCCAAAATATATTGGGGTGTCCAAAACAGTGAAAATTTATGCTTCAAAAATCAGTTAATTTCATCAAATTTTCAGCCAGAAATGACCTTGTGGGTATTTTTAACGGACAGTGGAGGCTTTTACTAACATACTAACATCATCATTATATGGAAATACCCTCTGAATCTGTTTGATTTTAAATTGTATTTAAACTAATGTCCTGTAGGGGTCCAAAATTCAACCGTTACCCTAGGAGTCAAGTGATTTTAATGGGATCATACCATATAAGCAGCGTACAATTGCTTAAATTCAGTGTGATGCAATTTAGATAGCACCGTTCAACACTAAATTTTGTTATGGGATGAGAAAAAAAAAGAACAGGTGTTTGGGACCCTTGAAGTGTCATAGTGAGAAAAATTTTGAAAAATATTGGACCGGTCCTTCACAGTTTATGACCGAAGTTTGTATGGAGAACTTGGGGTGTTCAACTGATATGTGCATAAGAACGCGCTGTGTATATCTCGCGTTTAGTATCATACAGGCGTATCTACAATGATCGATTTCTCTTCATAGATTTTCTCTTCAGATTATCCCGGGAAATACGACCAATATTCTGATGATCTCTTGGTGTGTTTCGGTGAAGGTGGACTAGGACTAGCTTCCAAAACAACAAAAACAATCGAACATGATTTGCCGGTCAAGTTATTAACCAAAGAGAAAATCGATGAAGAGAAATCGATCATTGTAGATACGCCCGTATGAGAATGAGCGCGAGATATATTAAGGCGTTATACAATAACGAAACAAACCAAAATACCGAAAACGCCTAAATATATGCACAGCATATTCTAATGTGCATATCAATTGAACACCCCACGATCTCTATACAAATTTCGGTCATAAACTGTGAGGGCCCGGTCCAATATTTTTCAAACATTCTTTCACTATGACGCTTCTAGGGTCCCAAAGCCCTGTTCTTTTTTTTTCATCCCATATCACCAAATTTTGTAAAATTTTGTCGAGCAGTGTAATCTTTGCAAATGTTTAACCGTTATGTGTCCGACAAACTTTTTGCTTTTTTTCTACACCGTGCTTTTTAAATGGGCGATGGGTACCCGGGTACCCTACGGCCACATAAGGGTTAAATTCATCGTTTTGCATGCTTTTCTTATGATTACATACAGCAGCTGTTCTCGGGCTTAATTTGCTCACCTTCAGATCAAGTTTGCTTGAAAATAACCTCCACAATATAAGAAAATCGCGTGAAGGCGATTTGCCCAAGAAGGCGGTTATGTCCTCAGTTAATCTTATACTCAGCAGTCCCCGTAAATCACAAGTAGGGTATCGGGATACTTCGTTGGCATAGTCCCCTCGTTCGGCCTATCTTAACGTTAACCAAAAACTCAAACAAACTCGCCGAACTGGATATCGGAAAAGCTTTGCGCCAAACAACTGTAACATTTCGTTTCAATTTTAGCACTTTGGAGTATTAAAATTGTATGAAAATGTCACTTTGTTTAACTTTTGTAGACGCCAAGATTCTTCGGCTTAGTGGGTAGTCTATACACATGATCATAAATGGCATGATTCTGGAATATTTTGAATTGCCCTTTCAATAAATGAACATTTGATGCGACGGTCAAAGATGCTATTTTGAATTTGTATGTTTGTTTTTAACGAATAATAACTATTTTACAAATTACATGTGGGCCGAATATTGAGGACATTTTTTTCACTATGTACCGTAAAACGGGGTATCATTGATCAGCGGGGTAACATTGATCGGCTTGACCGACCTCATGAAATGTTCAAACAAGCATTTTACATTGAATCAGTTTCTGCTATCAAATGATATATCGAAATCTGCTATTATTCAGCTATCGAATGACATGTAATGCATTATAATTGAATTTCATAAAAAAAAAATAAATCGATTTTTTCATAAGTGTGTTTCGTAACACAATGAGATACATTGTCAAAAAACCATGCATGGCATGAATACTAGATACAATATGAGGTTCGAAATCACTGTCTTACTTCAATATGATATCCTAGAGTTAGATTTAATCACCAAAACTTTTATGAGAATACTATTTTTCAATAAAATGTACGATTTATTATAAGTAGGCTATCAATTCAATCAAATTCCTTAAGCCATTGCCTACCTTTAGGCGTTATTCGCGGTTTGGAGGATTTTAATCCTAAAATAACTCAAAAAGTGCATAACTTGTAAGAATTTAAACAACATATCCGAAATCAGCGACCCCGAATTTAGTAAGTAAGGGTATTTCCAACACAAACCAACATTGATCACTGACGTGATCAATGTTACCCCAAATCAACAAAATCAGAAATTAGATTAAAAAACCTATTTAAACATATTTTAAAGTTTTACAATACTTTTTCGAGTAGCTTAATACATACTCAGAGGGCCAGTACTTGTTTTAAAAATATAAAACATGTAATGCTTGCTTTAACAAAATAATTATTCAAGAAAGTTCGAAGATTCTGATCAATGTTACCCCGGATTACGGTACCCAAATCTTGGCCCATCAGTAAAGTGACGTCAAAAACACCGATAAAGTGACGCCAACAACATTGCTTGCGTAAGAACCAGAAAGAACGAACAGAAAAATAGATTTTGTGTGCGGTGACTGTAAAAATATAACACAATAATCGGGTTACATTGTTTTCGTTACTTAATAAGAAAGAACTTTAGTTTAAGTGATTTTTTTATAGTTTGTTAAAAATTTGTCTTCGCAAATGTAATTTGAAAGTATGATTGGTAACCAAACAGAGGTAATACCTCAGCAGAAATATTGAGAAAATGAGATAATAAGTGGTTCTAGTGCATGGAAAGCAATAGGCCAACGTTGTATCCACTAATAGGCCAATTTTTGTACCATAGACCAACGTTGCATACCATCACATCGAATCTTTTCAACTTAGTTATGTAAATTCATGAATATTTACGTTAAATTACTTCCAATTGGTGAAACATGCATTGCCTAGAGTGCGTAATAGGGTCAACATATTATTTCTAGTGCTATTAATTCATGAGTTATGGTCAAAATTGTCAAGGCGGTTTGCAAATTAGGCCAAGGAATGATCCATATACCCTATTCCGCTCCTGGATGCAGCGTTTGTCAAACCACCCTGAATGGAAATCATCTTCATTTTTCCTCAATAAATTAAACATTCAGTTGACAAAACTAGATGGGAAGTTGTCCGCTTGCGCTTCGTTCATGATTAGCGTGAGCTCTCAGACCAGACCATATGAACTCTCATGGAAGCGAGTTAGCCACGGGGGTGCTAGCTAAGGTAATCTGATTATCGTGCGCAACCAGAGCTCGTCAATGAATAGTAGCATTCACTCAATAGGGCACTGTACGAAATTCTATCCTTCTCTTTCACTCTTACAGAAATTATGTAAACAACAAGGCCACGAAACGTCAAAATCCCATACAAAATCAAAACAGTGCAGTGCCCTATACAGCTCAGCGGGAGCAAATGAAGAAAAACGCTCCTTGGCAAAGAAAGTTTGCGAAAAGAAGTGTTGTGTGTCTTTTTACAAAGAATTAGTACTTTATAGGAGCTTGATTTAAATACCGACATTCTAAAATTCAAAATTATTAATTTATTCCGCTTTTTCATACTAAACACATTCATGAGATCTAATCTGAAATAAGTGTTTTGACCCGATATCCCTCGTGAAAAGGTCAACATTCTACTTCATCAAAGGAAAACAAGAAACCTGAATCTGTCAAATAAATCTGCTGTGACAAATGCCCTGAGTGGTTTCGAATCGTCTGCGTTAGAATAAGTGATTCGGAAATGGAATGTGCGTCTAGCTATCCCTTTTTCTGCGAAACATGTACCGGGCACGGACAGCTTGTTCCTAAGCAGCCAACATCAAGTAGCACCAGCTTTCCCAACTTCGTGCGGAACTCAATGAAGCCCGTGCCACCAGTAAAAAGCAGCTGGACCGTATCCAAAATAAATTCCGCAGCACTGAACGCTCCGATGACCAGCGCGTTAGCCAAAATCAACCCATCAAAAACAGCGGTGGAAAATTAGAGATGATAGAAAAAGGAGCAATCCTTGCCCATTGCAGGGTCCAAGTAATCAACTCATGCAGGATCGCGGACAATAAGATTCCGTATAAAGAGGGATAGAATCTTCCTGCTATTGTCCATAGTTTATACATAACACTTCCCCGACGTCCAGAGTAAAGCGTCGCGTGTTACCTCCTGCTTCAGACTGCCTGTGAAGCCGTCAAAATGGGCCGACCGATTCCTCACACCGACAATTGTGATCATCTCCGACAACACTGGATCGAAACAAGCGGTTCTGGAAAGGTATTTTGAGAGGCACAAGGAAGCTTAACTGTGCAACCTACACGGTGATCCTTCACAGGATGACAGGTTTACCATCAACGAGGTTCTATCCATTAATACCTTCCAAATTCGAAATTTTGCCCTCCGGCTGAAACAAAATCTAAAGGTGAGTTCCATTTTCGTCAGAAATGATAAAGTTTCCGTGCTGCTTCCAGGACATAAGCGGTATGTCCCGGTAGAAAGTGTCGACGTTCCCCGAGATCTAGCAAATCCCGGTCTGACGACTCTTCCGTGTTCTTCGACGCCTTGTCGGCGAATGTCCCCGCATTCTCACAGTGCTAGCTGTACCACCTCGCTGACGTTTCCACTGAGTATTAAGATGCCTCGCAACCTTTCAAATCTATGGATTGGCCACCTGAACGTCAGGGGTCTCGAACGCCACATAGATGGTGTTCAAATTATGCTGGACAAACATCAATACCAGGTGGTTTATGGACAGTCCCTGTTAAGCATATCCAATATCCATGGTTTAGAAGGAAAAAGAAGAAGCGATATTCCGGAGAGGTGAAAAAGACAAAGATGGGTTCTACTGCCCAAACCAGGGAAGCCAGCTGGCGACCCGTTGGCATACAGACCTGTCTGCCTTCTGGCCACCGCCGGCAAACTGTTGTAACGGAGGCTGATGGTCTATACCGAGAAACCCGATGAATCTCGGATAACCAGTTCGGTTTCCGAAAGGGTAGATCGACGGTGGACGCTATTAGGGCTGTATCCAAAATGGCCGAGATAGCGTTCCAAAAGAAGCGAACAGGAATCCGCTATTGCGCGGTCGTCACGCTGAACCGGTAGAAACATTATTTCCGGAAATGTTGTATATTATGATTTTCTGTTCAATAGGCTGAGGCCACTCCCGTAACGTGAGTAGATCACCTTAGAATGGTGCGTTGCGGTGTAAGATCTACCAAATCAAATTTTGATCTTAATATTTTCCTGCCTGAAGTAACTAGGCTGTAGTTTCCAAATACTCCAAGATCAAAGTTTGATGCACTTTTTGATGCTTATGTAATATTTTTGTTTTAATTTTGCTGCTAATCAACATTTTATTTCAGCAGGTTTCAGGTAAATGTATCGTATGATACACATAATATTGTAATAACTGTAGCGAGCGTATCACTAATATGTTGCATATTCGACGTCAATGTTAATATTATCTCATGTTTCAGATTCTCAAACTAAAAATCAAGTTATCCAAATTAATGCCATTAAGATGATGAGGAAACCAGGATGTATTTGGCAGATAACTAATTCGGAGCAGTCTAATAATAGTGTGCCTGAACGTTGACCAACCGTATCCTCTGGAGTACCCTTCCACTGGCAACACCCAGGTCTTGACACCTAGGTCTAAAAGGTCGAAGAACTTTCTACATCTTCTTAAGTGAAATTTGTGCGACTTGCTTAATGCTAATGTTTTACTTTTTCAGTGGTAACCAGGTAAATGATAATACATACTTAATATGACAATTTCTCATACGCTTTTTCGCCAAGGAAAGCATCCTATTAAACCCCATCCAATTTCCAACTCCAGATATCTATGAAGTGGGCCAAGTTCTTGGACATATTCTGAGTAGATATCTAATCAACATTTCCTCCCCATCCCCGCTGATCGTAAGGACCTGGCCAGGTGTCGAGAGTTCGTTAAATGAAAGGTTTGTCAAGTCCCAGACAACTTTTCTGGCGCATTAAACGTCTCTATCGACAGCCACCCCAGGATGTGTACGGTCGGCTATGCTATGCTATGCTATGCTATGCTAATAGGCTGAGGCCAATTTAGAAATCCGCGAATATCAGGTGAGGTGCCGTGAGAGCCGATTAACGACTGATCAGATGTTCACCCGAAGGCTCGATAAATTTCGGGAGTACAACTTGCAGCTCCATCATCTGTTTATTGATTTCAAGGCGACGTACGATTCAGTGAATAGAAACGATTTTTTCAGATTATCATCGATTTATTATCTCCGGCGAAGCAGATTTGACTGATTCGTGCGATGATTAACGGGTCGGAAATCAGCTGTACGGGATTTGGATGAATCTTCGCCATCGTTCGTAACAAACGAAGTGATGCAGGGAAATGATTTTTCGAACTAACTGTTCAACATAGCACTGGAAGAAACGTTAGAAGAGCTTGTGTATAAAAGATCGGAAGATGCGTTCATATCTATTGTCTAAGAGAAAGACTGCGAGGAATCGACTTACGATTGTTGAAAAGTTTGATGTTATGGACGAATTTGTTTATTTTGGTACTCTAATGACGTGCGATGTAGATAGATGTTACATGCCAGGGGAGAAGACCTATTTCGATCTACGAAATCAGCCGAAGTTCCGTAGGCTGCGTACGAAGACAAAATTCGCATTGTACGAGACCCTGATTCTTTCAAATGCTTTAAAATACGACATGCTGCAATGGTTTGGGCATGTAACTCGAGTGCCGGAGGAACGACAAGCTAAAATCATATAGGAGGACCTAAGGATTCTGAACGTCCAGGGTGACTGGAGGCGATCATTCACTGCTACGAGTTGTGGCCAATCAAGTATGAAGTAAGCACATAAGTGTGTTATAATTATTATGCTATATTTTTGTAGGCATCTTCTATTCTACTCTAATCAAATTATTTTAAAAACACGCACTGTACTTTTCATATTGGTTAGCGTTTTAGTCCACATGAAGACGCATGTTAGCTAGATGAACATCACGGAAATGATAATCGACAATGCGTTCTAAGCATTTAAGAAGAAAAGAGATTAAACCGGTAGGATTAGCCTTTATTTTTAATTTTGCAATGAAGACGAGTTTTGTTTCAGTTCGACGCACCCTGTATTCATTTGGTAGATAAGACAACCGGAGGAAGCTGCCGAGGAAACCGGGGAGGCCAGTAACCAAGTTGTTCACGTTTTTCCAGCGAACGTTCGCTCGCTTGCTTGTTGGGAAATGATGATGTATGCGCGCTGTGCAATGTATAAATTGAATAGGCAGGTAGGTATACACTGTTGAATGTTGCACCGACCGACCGACCGGCCAACAACGACAAGAACCGAACATTCGCGCATTCACTTGGCTCGGTTGCTGCTGCTGCTGTTACTGCTAGGGGATTCTCGTCGTCGTCGGCAGTATGCTAGCTAAATTTAAATTCATTACTGACTAATTTATACCGTCGATGTCATTGGACAGAACGGGCAGACAGTTTGTCACCGGCGCGGTCTGCTACCGTCCAGGGGGGAGGATGATGAACGCATGGTAACGCGGGAGCGGGAAAGACGGGCTGAATTATGGGTTATTTAGAATCTCCCCGATTGCACTACTACTGGAGGAAGATGTAACCGCAAGACAAGGTCCGTAAATTATGCATCGGCTGATAGCCTGGAAGATGTAGTATCGTATATAAATCGCTTTTAGCCTGGTTGGAGAGATTCGTCGCAGGTTTGCCGTCTTTGGGAAAGTAATGCAATAAATAACGATACACGTTGTTCGCTAAGTACTTAGTGCATCCACTTGGGCAGATTTGTGGATATGTATGGTGTTGAATTTTAAATGACGGCTATCTCAAATAGTCTTGTTTTATTTGAATATGTCGTTTTGTTGAACAACCAAATTTCCAAAATCGATTGGTAGGTTGGACGAATTCATTTTTAAGTTTGTTAACTTTGTTCATAGATATATCATGGAACTTTAAATATTAGCCCTTTCTTGAAATCTAGCTAACAAGACTCTTCGTGTGGTATCAGTCTGTTGAACAGAACGCTGTTTTATCTATCAAGAAAATTTTCTAGCCGGTGTTTGTACATGGCAGGCAGTTTTGTGTAATGCAACATTGACAGTTGCATAAAAACTCCGCATATCGTTCCAATCCAAACGTTCGAATGATTCAGCTATTGCCTTCTCTTCGTGCTTCATTCAGTGCAAGGTAGATTACGTCTTGGTTCGTCATGTAAACTACTGTAACTCACGTTGCAATATTGTGCATGATTTGTTTTAAAAATTTGGCTAAACCCAAATATAATTGAATTCTTTTTTTATGGCACTATTTCTAAACAGTTGTTCAAACCTGCGATTGTCTTATATTATCATACAGCTGAAATATAAATTTCATTAAGCATATCTTATTTTTAGAAAAAAAAAACCCTCAACGAAGCATAATCTTTTCGCACGAACAATTTCTCGTGCAGCAAAGTTTCGCACAAGCCACCTTCTATAATCAACCGGCTTTCGTCCTCCGCGGAAACAGCATTTTCTCATTTGCAGCCAGCGTGCTTTAGCTGCCGCCTGTTAGAGATTATAGTACCACCAACTGTATTTTATCGTTCTGTTGTCAGCAGGATTTCCTGTCGTGTGCGGCCCCCGGTTGACTCGCTGTATCCTCTCTATTTTCCTAATGGTAAAAATGGCCAATTTCCATGGTTAACAAAGCGTTCGCGAATGGCGGCCGTTTTGCTTACCTTGACTAGCCCCCAAATCCAACGAACTCATGCTTCAGAGAAGATAAATTCCAAAGTTTTGAGCTACCGGCTTTAGACTTCTCCGGTGTTCTTATGGTGTTAGAGATAGAACGACAAATGATTAACATAGGATGAAATGCTAAAGACAGCTTAGTTTTTCTTATATTTGCTTTTATTTTGAATTACTCATGCGGAATAAGAGTAGTTCATCAACATTATTCATGCTTCCCAAAGCTTCAAATTCTTTAAATTATACCAATTAAAAACTGAATTCATTTCTCATCAGCATAATCATAAGCATAATTTGAATAACTTTTGCCGCTCATTCAAGCACACTCGCTGTGCCTCGCTCGCTCGGATCCACCTAATTTTCAAAATTAGAAAACCCTACGGTAAACTTTCAACAGCCAACAACACTCGAACTCGTATTGCTCTAACTCCAAATCCACTTCTAAAGCAGCAAATTGGCACCAATTTAAGCTTTTACCTCTATACTCCGCACCTCTCCGCCAGAACAAAGACCTTGTGAACTACAGCCAGCGAGCGACGTCATGTGCTCCAGCAACCAAACCAAACGCCCCCCGTAAAGTGAGCCTATTTAAAAGTAAATTTCCTCCTCTCCCCGATCGCTCTTCCTTCGCGACCCCCTCCTCTCGCCGATCGGTCGGTGGCAAAATCAGCGCTCTATTCCGATTTCTTCTCGAAACGGTTGTCGGAGAGTCGTGCCAAGTCAGGGCAAACCGAACCGAAAAATTTATTATGAAAATGACTACAAATCACTCACGACACAGAAGAAGGAAAATTATATTCCTAAACACCTCGTGCTGTTGTTCGGTCGGCTGGAACTCCTTTCTGGTGGCACTGAACGTAAAAGTGATGGAAAAAAGGAATGATTTTCATTTTTTTCGTAAACTTCAATAAAACACGACTGGGTATACACAACGTATATGTGACATACAACTTGTTGGTTGTCCATGTATTTCTTTGAAAAATTCCAAGGATTATTCCAAAGATTCTTCCAGAAAGCCCTCAAAAAGTATTATCTGGGTCTTTCTTTAAAAAAAATCTCAAAAGATTCCCAGAAAACCAGAAGTCGCATAAGAAACCACGTTGTACATCGTATTAAGTACTATTTTAAGTCACTATCGCATATATGTACGGTTGACTGACAAATTCCATCGTACATGATGTTATTTTTTGAACTTATTACTTATGGCTATAATTAAAACCGTTGTTTTATAAGTAACCTGATGACCGAAAACGCGCCTGTAATTGCTAATTACAATCCAAACGGTCGTTATTCCATCAACACTTATTACGATGCATCAGGTACCCGGGTAAAACGAAATGGCAAATGAATGTTAAATTTTGCCATTAAAATAGAATGTTTGAATGGCAAAATTTGCTATTAGTATGTTTGAAATAAGAGCTAAAATAACAAAAATAATAACTCGATTATTATGGCATAATAACTAAAGAATAACTGATTTTGCCATTGTAATAACAAAATAAGAGCAAAAAAAAAATCAAAATAATAACATATTTTACTATGATAGTAAATTTTGTAATTGTTTTGTTATTATGGCTGATAGTATGATAGTTATATTTGTTATTATTATGTTATTATACTATTCAATAATAACTCGTCAATTACAAGTTTTACAATGATAGCATGTTTTGTTATTTTTATGTCATCCTGAGCTAATCATAAGCAACTAAAGAGCTGCAAACTTAGATATGATGACAAAATATGTTATACTTTAGTTATTGGTTTGTTATTCACCTCTACCCGGGTAATGTCATATAAGAATACAAATAAACTTTTATAAGGTATGAGCACATCGTAATAGATGATATTCTGATGTTTTATTGCGATGAACTTTACTTATTCGCAAAAGCGTGCGAGCGAACTCTTAAAGTGTCAAATGAATTCGCATAATTGCGTACTACGATGATTATACGACTTCGCTTGGTACTTTTCATGTTTCATGTTCATGTCAGTTTACCTCGCATTGATGTATGGATGAAATCGCATAAAAGTACAAATAAAATCGTTGAAGTGCGCATACAAACTCGCATAAGCTAGAAGCGTTTATGTTGGCATTACGCGATTTGATATGTGATAACAATTAAAGAGTTCCTGTTGCACTGTGGTTGCAGTGCCAAAAAGCTACAAGAATAATTATGGTTGCAAAGTCATCATTATTTGTTTTGTTGGCTTGATAATCAACAATGGGAGGTGCTAGCCAGAGTGGGGCAGTGAAAACTGTACGAGAAATCGTTTTTAGTCTGCCAAATACGCACAGCGCAAGTGAACCAAGTGCATTCCAACAAACAATGAGGTGAGTTAGAATATCATGATAATTAATCAGCTTGTTTCATAAGTAGCGTTTGGGTTGTGTGTGAAGTGTGGCTCGGCAATTCAGAGGTTCGATTTCGAGCTGACAGATTTTTTTTTTTGAATATTATCAAATCGCATAAGATGCTAAATTACGTCGCAATAGTGCACGCGGTGCATCGCATAAGATATCGCTTCAAGTCATATAGCGTTATTATTGTTCCGTCAATGCACGTATAGCGCCTCCACTTTTGTACGCATAAGGTACTTTTGATGCATCTTATGCGATGTTACTTTAACGCATAAAAGTACGTATAACATGAACATAAACTTCATTATACGTGCAAATTGGCTGTCTGGGTTCTTTATGAAGTTTCTCCATTAGTTTCTTCAGGTATTCCTCCAGGGATCGTTCAGAATTTATTCAGATCTTTCTTCAGTGCTCCCATATTTTTTTCCGGTGATGCTTCAGAAAGTTTTCAAAGATTCTCTCAACAATTTCTCCAGAAATTACTTCAGAGTATATTCCTTGGAGTTTTTCAAGGAATTTATCAATAAATTCTTCTAGCAATACCTGCAGAGAATTCACAAGTTCTTCCAGATATTCTTTCAAAAGTTCCTTAAAAAATAATTGATTCTCAAAAGATTTCATTGGTTCCCTAAAGAATTCCTCCGGGAATTGTTTTTTTTTGTTTCTTTAGGACTTCCTTCAGTAATTTCCGCCGGTAGTTCTAGAGAGATTTTGAGTACTGATCCCTTGAGAAATTGTATAAATATTTGTTGGAACAATCCTTCACAGGTTTCTCCAAGAGTTCATCCAAGAGTTCCTTCTCAAAAGCTTACAAGGATTCCTCCGAAATTTATTAAGGGATTTCTTCCCTTAATAAATTTATTACCCTTAAGATTGCTTTTGAAATTTCTATATGAATTTCTTCAGGAGTGCCAAGCATTTTTTTTTTCAATTTAATGTCTAGGAATTAGGAATCCATTTTTAGGAGTTTCTTCGGATTTACTCCCAGGAATTCATACAGCAGTAGTTCATCCAGAAATCACTTCAGAAATTTTTGTCCAGGATTCTCTCCAAATATTAAAAAAATCTTGGAATCTTCAAAGTTAACACTAAAGGTTTTCATTCAAAGATTTATTCAAGAATTCAGCCAGTAATCATTTATGCAGCTATTTGAAGAACAGCATGCTGGAAAAGCCCCTGGCGGAATATCATTGACAAATAATGCAGAAATTACTTAAGCAATCTCTGGAGATAGTGGAGCGGACCTGGTGTGGTAGTTAGAACACTTGACTATAACGCCAAGGACTTGGGATCGAATCCCACTCCCTACAAACTCACAAAATGTGGGTTCTTTCTTTGGAAGGGATGTAAAGCGTAGGTCCCGAGATGAGCCTAGGGCGAAAAATCTCGTTAATAGAGATAAAAAAATCTCTGAAGATATTTCTGCTGGAACCGCAGCAGCAATTAAAAAAAATCGTTCTCTGCAGGAATTTCCTAAGGAATTCTCAAAAGAATTCTTAGGGGAACCTTTGGAAGAGTTTCTGAAGTAATCAGAATGGTATGTAATGAAATTTTCAGAGGAATTTTCGAAAATTGTCATTGAAAAACTTTTGAAGGCATCCCTTACTAGAATTCCTGAAGAAATCCTTTCAATTCTGAAAAAGTTCATGGTGATATTTTTGAAGGAATCCCTGTAGAAATTTCATAATGAATCCGTGTAGAAATTTTCGAAAAAAATCCATGAAGGAATCTCCGAAGAAATCTCCAGCAGAATCCCAGTAAAATTCTCAGGAAGTATTTTTGAATGAATCTCTGTGGGAATATCTGTATTACTGAAGAACGTTTTGGTGAAATACCTACAGGAACTCTTTGGAAAGCCTTGTGTGGAAGCCATAGAAAAGTTTAATTAGAAAACAAGGAATTGCTAATGAAAACCTGTAATCAAATTCTTTTATTATTTTCTAAATATTCCTGAAGCAACCTGTGGACGAATGTCTGAAGGAGTCCTGTTTGAATACCTGGAGAAATGCCTAGATAAGCTTCTGCAAAGAATCCTAGAAAAAACTCTGAAGGGATTTCTGCATGACTTCCTTAGAAATACTTCAGAATAAATTTCTCAAAAAAATGCATGGATGAATTCTTAGAATTATCTTTAGGGGAAATACCGGAAATTTTTCTGTCAAAATCCTGTCAGAATCACTCAAAGCAATAATGGTATTCCAATAAAATTTTATGGATGAATCCACGAAAAAAAATCCTGGACTTATTTCTGCAGGAATTTTTCAATAGGATCCCTAGAGCAGTTACTGGACAAATCTCTTGTAGATTTTTTGAAGTGAAACCTGTACGAATATCTGAAGATATCTATGGGACATTTCCCGAAGAACTCGTTCAGAGAAGTTTTGAAAGCATTTCCGTAGGAATCCCTGTAGAAATTTCTTAAGTTATCCCCGGCGAAGTTTCAAAAGGAATCTATAAAAATCTATCTAACAGAATTATTTGAGCAATTTTTGAAGTGATATTTGAAGAAAGATCTGTAGACACTTTGGAAAGAATTTCGGAAGAAACCGCTGGAGTAGTTCTTGACAGAATCCATGGAACAATTTTGGTATGAATCCATAGAAGATTTCTTACTCCTGTCGTCCTCCTTAGTCACCATTAGTCTACAACTAATAGGTTTTATTCTTAAGTGTTTGCTTGTTTCCAAAATTTTTATCTTAAATGGTGTATGTGATTACTATCACTACCCCCTTTTCGCATACGAACAAGTCTGGCTGTTGTCAACGATTTAGTTGGGATTTTCGGCCTGGTCATGCAATGCTTTCTATAGGACGTATTTATCACGAACAACAAACTAGATGCGTAAAATTTCTCGACGGATGAAGGTTTTTCCTCAGTGGATTCGTAGCATGAGTCATTCTGACTTTAGGATAAAGTTGTTTTTCTTTTTTTTTTTTCAATTAATGGCTAAAGTGTATTTCCGTAATTTGCAAGGGCGCTCATACTGGAAGTTATTGTTTTTGTTATCTAAAGAGCTGATTACTCAGTGAAAACATGTGGTTCCTGATGACACAAATGTGTTAAAAAATTGGAAAATTGCAAAAATAACCCACGGAGCTCTGGTAGGATTTGAACCCACGACTTCCCAATTTGTTAAACAGGGTGCGTTAACCGACTACGCCACAGATGTGGTAACGATTCTTCGTGCAGGTATTCCCTATTTTTTTTGAGGGTTTCGACTGGATGTTTGATCGATGTTTCGGGTAGCTTTCTCAGTCTTTAAGTCGAGAACGAAATGTTTTCTACTCTTCCGACGTTTCGGCCGAAGGGTTTTGGCCTTTCTCAAGGGTCGTAATGTCTATCGTCTCCCGTGTAGTTGCCTAACCATTTGTGTTTGGTCTGCCTTTTCATTACCTGTTGTTTTTTAAAAGGTTTTTTTTAAATATGTTTAGCTTTGATTGGACTTCACAGCACTGGTAACGATCGTTTCAAAATGGTTGGCCTTCAAGGGTTTCAGAAGCTATTTATTTCAGACTTCCGGGAATTCCTTTAGGAGATACTCCGATAATTCCTCTGAGAGTTCTTACAGGAGTTGCTCTAGGAGTTCCTCTGGGATTTCCTCTAGGAATTCCTTTAACCTTTCAGGACGCGCGCCATCAAGCAACTCAAACTGCACCGCGCTCGCGCTGCATACGACGAGCGAGGTTTTTTGGTAGTGTTGTACTTTTTACAACAGCGCGCGCGCTGAAGGGTTAAGAGTTCCTTGGAGATTTTTTTTTTCGAGATACGAAGTTCCTATATTTTTTTTAAGAATTTTTGGGAAATTTTCTCAGAAGTTCCTTCGAAGATTTTTTCAACAATGGATTCAAAAGTTTTTAAAGTATTTTTTTCAATTTCTTGATAAATTCTTACCAGAATAGATGAATTAATTTTAAAACAATCTTCAAGAATTCAGGAGGATCTCAAGAAATGCCTTCAGGGGTTTCAAAGGTTATTTGTTTTAAACTTCTGTCAGGTTTTCGAGGTTTTTTTTCGATCTTGTGAATGTTATCGGCAAGTTCCTCGAGACATTCCCCCGGATATTCTTTCAAGAGTTTGTTCGTAATTTTCTCCACAAACATGTCCGGGGATTCCTTCAGAAATTCCACTGATTTTTTTTAGCTGTAATTCCTTCGGGAATAAGTAAGTTTCTCCGGGCATTCCTCTAGTTGTTCCTCTTTGAAATGCGGGAGTTGCTCCGGAAGTTCCTCTAGGAGTTTCTTCGGGCATTCCTCTAGCAGTAGCTCCGGTAATTTCTACAAGAGTTCCATTAAGAATTCCTTTAGGAGTTTCTCCGGAAATTCCTCTTAAAGTTTCTCTAGGAATTCCGCAAGTAGTTCGCCTCGAAACTGATCTAGTTGTTTTCCGGGAATTCCTCTAGTAATTTCTCCGGGAATTCCTCATGAGTTCCTTCGAAATTTCCATTAAGAGTTTCTTTAGGAGTTCCTCCGGGAGTTCCTCCAGGGGTTCTTCCGGAAAATCCTCAAGGAGTTCCTACGGAAATTCCCCTGGGAGTTCCTACGGAAGTTCTATAAGGAGTTCCTCTGGTAATTCCTCTAGAAGTTTCTTCCAGAATTCCTCTAGGAGTTCCTCCTAGAATTCCTCTTGGAGTTCCTATGATTTTTTTTAGGTTTTCCTCCGGAAATTCTAGAGTAGTTCCTCCGGGAATCCCTCTGGAATTTTCTCCGGGATTTCTCAAGAAAATTCTCCGAAAATTTTTCTATGAGCTTCTGCGGGAAATCTTCAAGGAGCTCCTCCGGGAATTTCTCAAAGGAGTTCCTCCGGGAATTCCTCTGGTAGTTCCTATGAGAATTCCTCCAGGAAACTCCTAGAAAAATTCTCGGAGGAACTGTTAGAGGAATAACTTCAAGAGGAATTCTCAAAGAAAACTCCAGCAATTCCCGGAGAAACATCTAGAAGAATTACCGGAAGAACCCTTCAAAGAATTCTAGGCGACCTCCTGGAGCTGCTCCTAGGAATTCCTGGAGAAAATCTAAGAGGAATTCGTGTAGAAACCCCCAGAGGGATTCTCGGAGGAACTACCGGAAATTCTCAGAGGAATAGTTGAAGAATTTCTGGAAGAACTCCTAGAAGAATTTTCGGAAGATCTCTTATAGGGGTTTCCGGATAAACTTGAGGAATTCTCGGAAGAACTCCTACAGGAATTCCTGGAAGTATTCCTAGAGAAATTCATAGATGAATTTTTAAAGAAATTCCCGTAAGAACTCCTAGAGAAATGCTCTGAGGAAATTACCAGAGCAACTTCTAGAAGAACTCCCGGAGTAACTTATTGAGGACATCTTGTGGAAATTTCCAGAGGAACTCTTAGCGGATTTCCCGAAAGAACTTCAAGAGGACTTCTAGAAGAAAACTCCCGCAATTCCCAGAGGAACTCCTAGAAGAATTACCGGAAGAACCCTTCAAGGAATTCCAGGCAAATTCCCGGAGTTGCTCCTAGGTATTCCTGTAAAAAATCTAAGAGGAATTCGCGAAGAAACTCCCAGGAGAACTCTCGGAGGAACTCCTCGCAATTCTCAAAGGAACTCTGAGTGGAATTTTCGGAGGAACTCCTAGAAGAATTTTCAGAAGATCTCTTAGAAGAATTCTAGGAGGAACTCCTAGAGGAGGAATTCCCGTAGGATGTGTCTGCAATTCCTAAAGGAATTTCTAGTAGATTTCCCTGAGGATCTCTTAGAAAAATTCCCGTAGGAACTCCTAGAGGAATTTCTGGAGCAGCTTCTAGAGGCAATCCTGGAAAAACTTCCAGAGAAATTCTCGGACGAACATCTCGCTATTCCTAGAAGAACTTCTAAAAGTATTCCCGGAGAAACTTCGAAAAGAATTATTGTGTGGATTTCTAGATGAATTCCTGGTGGAACTGCTAGAGGAATTCCCGGAACAATATCTGGAGCAATTCTTGTAGGAAACTCTCACTATTTCCAGAGGAACTACTAGATTGAATTCCGGTGGCAATCCTTGAGGAATTTTCGGAGGAACTCCTAAAGGAATTTGAGGAAGAATTCCCAGAGAAACTGTCGCAGGAAACTCCAGCAGGTCTTAAAGGAAACACTAGGAGAATTCCGGGAGAAGCTTATATAGGAATTTCCGGAGAAACTCCTAGAGGGATTCCTGGAAGAACTTCTAGAGGAAAATTCCCAGAGGAATTAAAAAAAAATCCCGAGAGAAATTCTCGGAGGAACTACTGAAGGAAACTCCCGGACTTCTGGAGGAATTCCCACAGGAACTCTTAGAGAAATTCAAGGAGGAAATCCTGGAGAAACTCTTATAGTTATTGCCGGAGAAACTCCATGAGTAGTTTTTGGGGAAACTCTTAGAAAAATGTCTAGTGGCACTCCTAAAGGATATCCTGGACGAACTTCTACATAATTGCTCGGAGGACTCCCGTTGGAAATTCTGGACTTCCCGAAATTCTTGTGAAAACTGCTAGAGGGACCCGTAAAAGACCTCTCACGAAGAATGAAAATATCTCAAACATATATATTTTGGATCCACTAGTATTTTCTTGAATCTCGTATTCTGATACACTCAGAGCTGCAGGTTTGTTTTTTGAATCTCTTTTCACAAACATGAGCTATCATCAGGAACCCCCAGTATCTTCGTGAATCCGAAAAATCGAATGAAATTTAAGCTTTAGTGTACATCTTAGGTTCCAAGTACAACCACTCGAGTGACAAACAGTAATCGTATAAGATGTTGCATAAGATGATAAAGTGGAGGTCATATGCGTGCATGCCTCCATTTAGGTGCATGTAAAATGTACGCATATCGCCTCCACTTTAACATCTAATGCAACATCTTATACGATCACTGGTTGACTGGGGATCATGAGTTCAAAGTGATCATCTGTTCGACATTAATGAAAACTCGATCGAGTCAAACCAGATGTTTGGGCATCGATTTGTGTTTGGTCAAATATTTACCCTGCGTACTAGCATGTTTGCAAAGACCTAGTTTTTGAGAACATCTGGATTCGTGAGCTGATGCCATGTCTGATCTATCATAAAACATGATTTGCTTTATATAAGAGCAGTGCTCCAATCGACACATTTTGAAAATTGTGACACGTCACAAGCTTGGCTTCAGATCCAGTCTAAATCCAGTCCAGCGGTGGAAGCACAAAAATTCCGCAATACCTGGATTGAATTCTTTCCTTCCAGGTTGTCGAGGTTGTTACTCTTCATAGCTCCCTAAAATTGCTAGCTTCGCCCAGAAAAATACTACTGGTGTAATGCTTTCAGTGCACACGCCCAGACAGAGTTCCGTGTTCTGTGAAGGACTGCATTTATCACACGGATTGCTCTCTCCAGCCCTCCCCCCTGTGGCAGAGGTACTATAGTAGAGCATTGTAGACTCCGGTGAAATTCAGAACGCGAATTGTTTTTACCTATTTGAAGTTATTGTGCAGCAGAAAATTGACCTCCCCCAAAGCACAACCACGCTCATCGTGCTGGTGCTGGTGGCTGGCTGGCTGGCAGTGTCGGCTGAGACGTGGTGCATTGCATGTTCGAAAGCCTAAATAGAAGCGCGCACAAGTTTCGTGTTTGCGCGCGCGATGATCATAAATTATTATTTAATCTGCTAAATAATTTAACTCTTTTACTGGTTGTCGTGTCGTGCATTGAGCGACGGAGGCGATATGGTGCAATCCTGGTCTTTTGTATGTGCTTCGAGCTCTGATATCCTGACGCGGGGATTACATTTGAGGCCCAATAACGTTTATAATCTTATTTAATTGGGATCTCAACATGATTGTGGGAATCTTGTCTAAAGTTGTCGATGGCTCAAAAGGTCGATACTATTTTTTTCAGCTATGTAAGTTAATTGATATTTCTAATACAGAACCAATCTGGAAGCTTAAAATGTGTGTGTATGAAAGGTATCCTTCCCGTTATAAAATCCTAATCTCGACGGAGCCTGATTCTAAGCTTGAGCTGTAAGATGTGCTTGGTTGAGTTCTCCTGCATGCAATCAAAATAATGGCAGAGACTTGAAAAAGAATAAGAACAATGTTTCACAGAGCTCCAACCCAAAGCTTGGCAGTGACAGATGATTAAAATGGATTTACAACCTTAACCAAATGTCACCAGAACCAATCCCTAATTGTACCTGAACTGGGAAAAACAAGTTCCTAATGCCAAACGCCCATTACAATCTGCCAACTGCACGCGATTAATAAATATCAATTGGCAAGCCGAGCGACGAGAGCTGCGGCAGTTTGCACGTCGTCGTCGTATAGTCGTAGTCGTTGCCCTAGCATTTCAAGTACTTTTTCCGAGCTGCACTCGAATCGGGGAGGCCACCATCATCACCCGGCACCGCAGCAACAAACAGCAGCAGCAGTCAGCGATGTTTGTTTAGTGCGCTGAACTGAAGCACTCTGCGCCTGGTTCTAAGCTGGTTTTTGCATTTTATTTGCTATATTTACTATCCACTCGACAGTCGACCGACCGCACTCTCGCTGCCTCTCGTTAATCTAGGTCAGTTTTATTAGTACCACTTGAATAAGAGTAATAAAATTAATGAAATAATAATCATCGCTGCTGCACTCCCGGCACTTGACGGGTGGTGCATTCTCTTGCCAAGACACTCCCTGCTGGTTTCTGGTCCACTGGCTGATTTGTCCAACTCTAGCAAACTATCAGCGCTCGGCTCCATGGGGCGGTGGGGCACCAGGGGGACGCGGGGCGGTTCTGTAACTTCAAGTCAAACTCAAGTGCGACCGTTCGGAGAACCGGCACAGAGGTCGTAATTTGATAGCTTCTGATGCCCGGTTCGTC
>NC_085138.1:396068507-396126740 GCF_035046485.1 Aedes albopictus | reverse complement strand
TAGAGCGGAAATTTTTTCGACTTCCCATACAAGGTTGATGATTTGAAATCGATTTTTGTTCTATTTTTAAGCAACGTCGCTCACTCCACACATCTCATTCTCCGTAATGAATCCTCCGATTGAGCTGAATTTTTTACTGTAACTCGCCTACATATGATAGGTCAAATAAACGTTGAGAAAGAATTTTTAGAATGTTTTTTTCTTATTGAAAAAAATACATTTCTTCATATATTTTTGGAAATTTGGCTAAAATTTAAGAAGATCGTCCCTAAAACTCGCCAATGTCTTGAATTTCATCAATCTGACGCAAATCCTGCATTCAGATGATCGAAAGGTATTGTATTCAGCTTTTAATTTATGGAAAAAGATTTGAAATTGGTTGAACAAAACGCAAGATATTTAAATCTTAGCAAATTTTATATTTTTAAAAGTTGTAAAACTCGATATTGAGCTTTAACTCAAAAACTGCTCTACTTAAATTTTTTTTAAGCACGGTTTCGAAATCAGTGCTAAATTGTACTTCAAAAATTTTGGTCGTTGACATAAGTTCACGATTTTCGTTTTATTTTGTAAACTAGTGTTATAAGCTTGGTGACCCTAACCGCACGGCTACGAGGCGTCTTGACAGACGAACCAAGGGAAAACACTCGTGAAGAAAAAGTTGAGGAATAGAACGGAGATTCGACGCCTCTCGGACCTCCAGGAATTCCCAAACCCGAAAAAGTGAAGAAAACTAAGAAGATAAAGAAAGCGATGGAAGTTGTTGAGTCGGAATCGGAAAGCACGAGCTATGAAGAAGATGAAGAAGAGTCCACTGGAGATGTGAAAAACTGCGAAGAAGAATGTCTCAGCGAAGAAGAGGGTAGCTCCGTAAGATAGCAGAGAAGATGAGAGTTCGGAGAGTTTTGAAGAACAGAGAAAGCAAGAGAAGTCTCGTCGAAAAAACGAGGAAAAGACAAGGATGGGCGAAAGAATAGGCAAAGAGAACCGACGAAGGCCATTTTTGTCCAGGAAGTCGCCAACGTTTTCTGGTAGGTTGGATGAATGGCCGATGTTACACATGCTACAAAAAAGTCATGCAGCGCAGTTTTTGGTGGTAATGAGTCAAAATCGAGCAATTCTAACATGGGGTTAGAATAACATAATTATACCTCATGTGAAACCAAAAAACTGCGCTGTTTAACTCTTATGTAACATATGCGCTGTTTGGGCGCCAACGAAGTTGTGCGGATTTTCCGTCGTGGGGTATTTGGCATGTCTACTGGAGTGCTTGAAAGGAGAGACCCTGGAGGCGGTGAGGAGCAGACTACTTCTGCCAAAATCCGTCCCAAAGATTGTGGAGACCCTGCGCATGTTGTACAGCAGGCCAGAGCGATAGGACAGAGCATATCAACATGCTGTTGGTGAAGGTTCGCAATGCAGCGCCTCTGAAAGCGGATTGGCTTGCAAGTTTTATCAGCTTTGCAGTGGTTCAGCAGCTCGCCGATAACCTTGAAGCGACCGGGCTAACTACGCATTCGATCAACCCGATACTGATGCAGCAGCTGACAGAGATGCTGATGGTTGGCACCCTGCTGGAATGAGGATCGCAGATAGGGCAAAGCAGTGACGCTGCGAACGTTAGCCAACTTTTCTGTCATGCATCGTGAAGCATGCTAGCGAAGTTGCAAAGTATGGAATGGAGAAGGAACCTTCCGCTCCGGATAATCCGGATCGTCGATAGGATCGAGAAACAGAGCGTACGACTGCAACGTGCTTTCGTACGACGTGGAAAAAAGTAGGAGTACAAGTCCACCCAGAAGGGAGAGGAAGCCCTGCCGGATTTGTAACCGAGTGGACCACCTGTTCCAGAACTGCAAGAAGTTTCGGAGGCTCCAGTTAGGAGAGCGATGAGAAGCGATGCACATTTGTAAGTTATGCCTGTATCGCAGGGTATCGCCGCTGCAAGTTTAGCGCTTCCGCTGTAACGTTAAAGGCTGTAAGGAGCGTCACAATCCGCTGCTATATTTCGTCAGGCCAGCCACAGAGCTGAGTTGCAACGTTCACGCTGTTGCAAAAGTAAGTTGCCTGCTTTGAGAACATTTGAAAAGAGCGTAACAACCATTGGGAATTCCTGCTTCTTTAGCTCCTCCGGACACGGAAGAAGCTGCAATGGCTGTTCCGCTCTTTTCACATGTTGGTCCAGAATTCTCTTTCTCATTAGGGTGGTCCAAAATGGGACACCTATTTATTCATAACAGTGAATTCAACCATTATGGTGTCAATGACTGTATCAGTCACCCTCTTGAGAAAAACACCTTCCGTATATTTTAGGGACTGGAGACGCGCTCGTTCGTAATTTCGAACGCTCCCAAACAGTTGAACCCAACGAACGTCGATCACTGTCCTGAGATTAGTACCCTTCCCCAGACCCACCGTGTCGTTGTTTCCCTGCACGCAACGCGCAACAAGAGAGGCCAACTCGCGTTCGAACCACCTCTGCTGCTGCCACCGCCTCCACCACCACGCCATCGTACGCTCGTTCCGTTCTTTCAAATGTCAATGCATAAGTAATGTCTCTCGGTTTCGGTTCATTTAGTTCCGTGCTCGCCTAAACATCGCTAATTATAGCCGAACCGCCCGACCCCATTTTCCTCCGCTTACCCAGCCGCTAGGAATTGACGACGACGACGACGGCGACGCCGGGCGTTTGTTCGCTTCGGTTCGATTGGAACCAAGTCAACTAAGTAATCAATTGAATGGAACTAACTCTGAATAGCAGCGCACATTTGCCCTTGATGCTCCCGCTCTGTAGGTTAACAGAGTTTTATCTCGTCGGTGTGCCCTTGTCGCCGGTATTGTCTACCCTTTTGGGTGGGGGAGATTGGGGTCAGAAATGCCCTCTATGGGTACATGCTATCTATGTAAGTACCAATGTGTGAAAACATAGGCCGTTCTTTCAAACTAAGCTAATATGATTATTATTGGCGCTAGTCCAGCTGTTCTTGCGATTGGTCGGATACTAAATACACCATGTGTCTGTCCTTAAACTTTTATCATGGCAAACCAGAAAAAAAAACTTGGTCTAAGAAATTGCATGGAATCGTTCTGGCGGATGACTTTCGGGCGAATGGTCTTTTCGGGCGAATGGTCTTTTCGGGCGAATGGAATTCGGGCGTTTGTCATTCGGGCGAATGGTTTTCGGGCGAATGTGACAGAATCGACCCCAACATACCTTTTTGAGAGCGATCAGCCTGCTGGAAGGATGTCGGTAGCGGTGCGAACTGTGAGGTGAGTGCTACGATCAACTGCTAGGTAGGTTCCGACCAGGCTGATTGCGTTCTGTATTATTTGCATTAAAATGCATCTGATTTTGGCTCTCCGGGTGATGTGTGTGCTGCTCGTTCAGCCTGCCAGCCAGCTAGTCGCTAGTCAGTCAGTCAGTCAGTCAGCCAAGCTGCTCAACCAAGCGATGCATCGTGCAGCACCGACCGCGGCGTGGCAGAATTTGCATTTTGCGCTCATATTCCGGATCGAAGGTTTGCAACAATGGAACAACGCATAGCAGCGTCAGCGAGCGGTCCCCTGATGGTGGATGGTATAGTTTCTACCTTTTGAATTCGTTTCCTGATGGAAGAAGAAGAGCGGAAAGGTTCCTCCTTGCCTTGCGCACGCCTACGCTACGGTTAAGAGGGTGATAAATTCATCACTGGAAAATTATATGGCTGGCAATAACGTCCGAAATGCATCGCCGCGATTGTTTCGGTTGATGCAGTTTGATGCGTTCAAAGGTTTCATGAATTTATAGCAAATAGGGGAAGTAACGTAGTTTCTGCAGTTTTGTTGTCGTCGTCATGGGGGGGGGGGGCTTTTTGAAACGTGTTGATCTCAGAGTTGGCCCAAATTTCAGGCACTTTGGCCCACAAAAACCCCCATGACGACGAGAACAAACCTGCCGATTATTCCCTTTGCCACCTTATATATTCGAAAGATCGACGGGAAAAGAGATCCAGTTCACAAGGGTTCAGGTGGTAAATTCTCAGCTATTTTACAAGAACCAGGATGTATCCGAGATTCGATCGATTATTATCCTCATCCTCCTCCTCTCTCTCCTCTTCTTGGCGTAACGTCCTCACTGGGACAAAGCCTGCTTCTCAGCTTAGTGTTCTATGAGCACTTCCACAGTTATTAACTGAGAGCTTCCTCTGCCAATGACCATTTTGCATGTGTATATCGTGTGGCAGGCACGAAGATACTCTATGCCCAAGGAAGTCAAGGAAATTTCCTTTACGAAAAGATCCTGGACCGACCGGGAATCGAACCCGTCACCCTCAGCATGGTCATGCTGAATACCCGTGCGTTTACCGCCTCGGCTATATGGGCCCTCGATTATCCTCATCTTTATCCCCAATTGATTAGTAGTAAATGATTAGAGCTGAAAAATGTGCAGATACATGAAAAATACTAAACTAAACAGTCCTAGCCGTCCCCAAAGTCTTATGACGAATGGGTGACAAAACGTCGAAAGACAAAACGTCGAATACCAAAATGTCGAAAGGGACAAAACGGCGACAGGACAAAACGTCGAAAAGTGTTCGCAGTTCAGCGTGGATTTTTTTTTTAGATTTTGAAAGTCAGTGACTCATTTTGCAACCTATTGTGTGGATGCTTAACATTGTTGTACTTGTACCTGTGAATACCGGATGAATTGCGAAGAAGAAAGACTATTTTAGGAAAAATCCCTCTATGTTAGGCAAAAATCTTTACGACGTTTTGTCCTCTTATGACACATGGCCGAAAGACATTTGGCAGAATTCCTTGAAGATCAGCCTATGGGTGTCCGGCCATTTGGCCAAATGCCGTTTGGCCGAATGCCATCTGGCCGAAAACCGTTTGGTCGAATTGTGATCAAAAGAATTCAGATGCAGTTTTTGACATTCTAACAGCCTATATGATCCTCAGAAATATTTCCTGCTTTTAATCATAGGCTATTCTTTCTAGTTTTGCCATTCGTGATTAGTTGGCGTTGAAACTGCCAATATTTTATCAATGATTTATCCTTCTTTGAATCATAGGCTGTTCCTTCGGGTTATACTGATGTGGAGAACAGTGGCATGGTCACTAACGTGCATCATTCTTTTTTCGGCCAAACGGCATTCGGCCAAATGACCTTCGGCCAAAGGGCGTTCGGCCAAATGACCCGGAACCCAGCCTATGTGCAAAATAAGGAAGAATAACCTAAATATGCATTCGGCAGTAGTGGGTTAGCTAGGTCTTCTTTAGGGAAAGCAGAGGCAGAAGAAGGTGGCTGCGTGCGAAGTGCCAACGTCGGGAGCCCTATTTCTTCCCCGGCTAGAGTGTCAGGAGAGGCCATGGTTAGAACGTGGTTGCCGAGGAAATGGCTGCACAGCAGCTTGATTGTTTGCGTCCCTGAAGTCGAACCATGATCTATATTTTCGGCCACTTGTGAATCTCCAACTATCATTTATCCAACAAATGTCGCTCGGCCATCTCTCCGGAGACTGTACCCTTCTTCGACAGTAGCACAGCACAGCGAATCAGCCGCGTAATCGCCGGCTAAGAAAAGAAATTCAAGGTATCAAGCGACCCATGCCGAGGAATGAGTGATCGAGAGGGTGAAAAAGAAAAAGATGCTCGATCTTTAACGGAGCCTGTGGGGTACCTGGGCACCCCACCAACCTCCCCCCCCCCCCCATAGTAATTCGTCACTTACTACGTTAATACAGGGCTCTGGTGTGGTTGACCTCTTTTACCGTGCTACTTGTTCGATCCAACATGAAAAATTCGAACAAACAAAATCAGAACTTAGGTGGAGGTAGTAGTGATGCTGTCAACCCCTTCACAAGGAGCGGGCTGATGAGAGCGGATGCAAGGAGCGAGCTGATGGGAGCGGGGTAAGGAGAAGTGAGGAGCTAGGCGCGGGAAGCTGCGTACGCAGCTCAAGCGTGAGAGCTCCGGTCCACACCCCGGCAAACCAGCCGGTGGAGATAATGGATGGCCTCAAAAGCCAAGAAATTCTCCAAAGAATACACCAAGAAAAGTCGTAATCAATGAACGAACCTGTGAAGGCAAAGGAGTCGAAGTTTACCCAAACGGAGGCTTTCGCTTTCGCAAGTAGTCCAAGAAGTGTGACGGATGCGAATGCTCGTGACAAGCACTCGCCGAAGCGGGAGAAGCCTGCCGTCAGGTGAGGAGCTGTCTGGCGGTGCCCGCAAAGCCAGGCAAATCATTACCCCGAAAGTCGGTAATAATGCCGAAAGGTCGGACCCCAGCCAGGGTTCCCGGAAAGCTGGGAAGGGTGGGCCTGAAAAGGCTGGCCCGTCCTGGAACGATGGAAACAAGGAGTTGCGACCGTTGGTAGACCCTGAGTAGCCACAGAATAGGGCGAACCAAGGGGAGGACCCCCTTTGGACTAAGGTAGAGCAGAAGAGAAAGAGGCCGAAGCCGCAAGTAGAAGTGAGGGACGCCCAACTGAGGCGTAAGAAAGCAGGTGCCAAGCGCGAGAAAGGCGATGCGCTTGTCTTCAAGACGGAACAGTCGAAGTACTCGGACGTGACGACGTGCCGAGTGACGCTAAGCTTAAGCTCGAGGGTCTGGGACTGGGAGCCGACGTGTACAGTATTAGACGTACACTTGTACGGGCGAGACCATCTTCCGTCGTCTGTCACTTAAAACGAATAAGTTCGTGGGAAGTTATCAAGCCGGCTTCATCGACGGCCGGTCGACAACGGACCAGATCTTTACCGTACGGCAAATCCTCCAGAAATGCCGTGAATACCAGGTCCCAACGCATCACCTGTTCATCGACTTCAAAGCGGCATACGAAAGTATCGACCGCGCAGAGCTATGGAAAATCATGGACGAAAACGGATTTCCTGGGAAGCTGACTAGACTGATTAAAGCAACGATGGACGGTGTGCAAAACTGCGTAAGGGTTTCGGGTTCACTATCCAGTTCATTTGAATCTCGCCGGGGACTGCGACAAGGTGACGGATTCTCATGCCTACTCTTCAACATCGCTCTGGAAGGTGTGATGCGACGAGCCGGGCTCAACAGCCGGGGAACGATTTTCACAAAATCCGGTCAATTTGTGTGCTTTGCGGACGACATGGACATTATCGCTAGAACATTTGGAACGGTGGCAGAGCTGTACACCCGCCTGAAACGCGAAGCAGCAAAGGTCGAACTGGTGGTGAATGCCTCAAAAACAAAGTACATGCTGGTAGGCGGAACCGAAAACGACCGGATCCGTCTGGGTAGTAATGTTACGATAGACGGGGACTTTCGAGGTGGTGGAGGAATTCGTCTACCTCGGATCCTTACTGACGGCTGACAACAACGTGAGCCGTGAAATTCGAAAGCGCATTATCAGCGGAAGTCGGGCCTACTACGGGCTCCAGAAGAAACTGCGGTCTAAAAAGATTCACCCACGCACCAAATGCACCATGTACAAAACGATAATAAGACCGGTGATCCTCTACGGGCACGAGACATGAACCATGCTCGAGGAGGACCTGCAAGCGGAGTTTTCGAGCGAAGCGTACTAAGGACGATCTTCGGCGGTGTGGAGAACGGTTTGTGGCGGAGAAGGATGAACCACGAGCTCGCTGCGCTTTACGGCGAACCCAGCATCCAGAAGGTGGCCAAAGCCGGAAGTATACGGTGGGCAGGGCATGTTGCAAGAATGCCGGACAACAACCCTGCAAAGCTGGTGTTTGCAACTGATCCGGTTGGCACAAGAAGGCGTGGAGCGCAGAGAGCATGATGGGCGGACCAGGTGGAGTGTGACTTGGCAAGCATTGGGCGTGATCGAGGATAGAGAGCGGTAGCCACAAACCGAGTATTGTGGCCTACTATTGTTGATTATGTCTTGTCTTAATGATGTTGAACAAATAAATGTATATGTATGTACGTAGATCATACTTTTGTGTGCTGGTTGATAGGGTCTTACTTGCGGGCAGGTCAAATCGTTGTGCACAAGGTATGAGCTCTTGACACTTGCTGCGCAGTTGGATGCAGGCTCCTGCCTTCCAAAGACAAAGGGAGCGGTAAAGAACACTCGGGAAGCAGGCTGAGTACCATGATTGGTGGACTCCTCAAGCCGAGTCATCGATGTTCGTTGTTGCCGGCTACGCAGCTAACCTTGAGGGTGCGGTGTACACTAGCCCCTCTCTAAAGCAATGTATTCTAGGTGGTTCCAGAGAGACAAAGGGTTTGGCTTCCATGGGAATGTTGCTTAGTGGGTCGAGGAAAGAATAGTCCTGGCTTACAGTTTTGTTGTAGAAGACGGTCCTTGACCCCACACTATCTAGACCTCTCTGATTAGGTATATGTTGAGCAAGTTTAGATTCTAATTGTGGAAACGTCCGACGGATTGGCAGAGTTATCCCTCTATGGTTGGCTTTTCGGTCCGGATAAATTGTAAGCGGGTAATACTATTTCATCCGACGTTTCGACCCTTGGTTTGGGTCTTCTTCAGGGATTCTAAACTTTAGAAGAAGAAGAAAAGAGGGTCGGGGATGTAGTCCTGCCTCCTTGGTTGGCTTAATCTGAGCATGGTCCTTTCTATGATCTCACAACCTTTTCCTGAAAAAAATCAGGGAGACCTAGGTATTTAGGTGCATAGTGCATAGTTTTTGCTGAATCTTACTATCCACCCACATTACGAATAAATGCACTAATTGTCGAAAGAAACGTTTTACACATCTTGAGTGTAATTTAGTACTTTAGCCATTCCTCCAAGCGCGAAATTTCTCCAAATTGCAATAATTATTTCCCTCTCTACCTACGGTTGCTCGAAACGCAATAGAAATTTGCACACAATTTCAAAATAATTGCCATCCTTTACTTAATGACAGCCCTTCACCGTTCTCTGAGGTAGAAGGGGACCCAATTTAAAATTCTCACTTCGATGCTAAATAGTTTTCCAGCCAACAATTAGAATTGGGAACCTTTTCCGCTCTGGAATGTCCCTTTCTCGTTTAATACTAAAAAAGAAACGCAATGCTTGTATGTCCTCCGAGGTGGCTGTTTTACTTTAATTAAACGGAAAATTGTACTGTATTTTGGTAGGGAAAAAAATCACCGTTTTTTGGGATCCTGCTTGAATGCTTAACCAACGCCAGCGTATGGCACAACCCTCGCTTTTCACAAACACGGTATCCCATGGGGAACTAATTATGGAAAATTGCACTTGAAAGTTGACGCGCTCGTTGCCTTTTTTTATCCTTCGAAGGGATACAGATCCACACGGTTGGTTTGGTTTCCGCGTTTCCGGATTCTTATCCTTAGCATCGACAATGCCTCGTCGTTTGTTCATCACTTTCCGGAAGGGAGGGCGAACCGCTATCGCATTTGCTGTTGGGGTAAAACGACCAACCTTGTTCGATTCTTGATACTTGATGATGGGTTAACACTTTGTTTCGTTGAATCCTTCTTCACTACTGGTCCAGGTCCTGAGGTGATCGCTTCCAGTTCTCCTGGACATTCAGTGCCCTAACTGTAAACAACCAAAGTGTGCATTTTTGAATGAAGTTTTTTTAATGTTGAAATTCACATAAATATGTAAAAACAACACGTTTCAAGTTTCTAAAATATCTTTCGTTTATGCTGCGCTTCCAACCCCGCTCTCTCCTAAGTTATGCACTATAGGCGTTTCCAAGGACGCCAAATCCGGTCAGTGGGGAGAGGTAATTTAATAATTTTCATAATTAATCCAAAATACTTTCCGCATCACGAAAGCACAACAGTAGAGATCCGGTTTTCCTCGCCGGTGGTGGTGGTGGTGGTGGTGGTGCAATATCGCCGCCACCACACCGCTGCCATCACCACAAGGTATTATTTTTAAGGGAATTTGATTCGGCTTTGGCTTTGTCTCTCGCAGTTCAGGTCCCGGCCGAGTGGCGGCTAAAGGATCAACTCAACACCCCCCAGAGTCAGCCAGCAAGCAGCAATCGGCGTGGAAACGGGGTCATCCGCTCTGGTTGCGTGTGACGTTTGGTAATAGGATTATTTGCTATTTTTGGGCAGCGTCGGTGCGGTGGTGGTTACGGTAGCTTTACGGGAATAAAGACAATGGTGCGATGGAGCCTGATTCGGGAGCAGGCAGTGTGTTCATGTTTTCCAGCAGCATTTTTTCCGCTCCCATGGGAAGTGATTGGGACACGAATTGGAAAATCCTATTTCGCTGAAGCGGGTCGACTATTCAACCGTGGCTGGGCTGGGGGCGCGGGCTGGGAAATACGTGCTACAAAAGTGATAACGGTTTGTGGAATTGAACAGGACGCTTGTATTAAAATAAGCTGAAGGTAGAAGAACGAAAGCAATTTTGGCTGGAGATACAACGGGTTATATGTTGCAAATACTCCGTTCCAGCTCAATAATATTAAAGTTTGAAGTGATACATGTTTTCAACAAACCTCATTTAGAAGTCGACGCACTGTAAAAATGTAAAATTCATTCTAAGTCTAAGTAACAGTAACATATTTCGTTTTAATTTGTGCACTGACCAAATCCTCCAACCTCTTACTACGAGTGCATAAAAAAGACCTGAGAATCCACGGTGCCAAACTAGTTTTCTCAAATAACAAATATATACTTTATACAATCGTTCAGCTGCTTGGTTTGGCTGATGATATTGATATTATTGCTCGTAAATTTGAGACGATGGCGGAAATGTACATTCGACTAAACTGTGAAGCCAGGCGAATCGGATTAGTCATTAATGTGTCAAAGACAAGGTACATGATGGCAAAGGGCTCCAGGGAGGAATCACCGCGCCTGCCACCCCGAAATCATATCGACGGTGATGAAATCGAGGCGGTTGAAGAATTTGTGTACTTGGGCTCACTGATGACCGCCGACAACGACACCAGCAGAGAATTTCAGAAGCGCATTGTGGCAGGAAATCGTGCTTACTTTGAACTCCGCAGAACTCTACGATCGAATAAAGTTCGCCGTAACACGAAGTTAACTATCTACAAAACGCTGATTAGACCGGTCGTCCTCTGTGGGCACGAAACATGGACCCTACGTGCAGAGGACCAACGCGCCCTTGTAGTTTTCGAACGAAAGGTGTTGCATACCATCTACGGCGGAGTGCAGATGGAAGGCGGGACTTGGAGAAGGCGAATGAACCACGAGCTGCATCAGCTGCTGAGAGAACCAACCATCATCCATACCACGAAAATCGGGAGGCTACGGTGGGCGGGTCATGTCACCAGGATGTCGGGCTTAAATGGTTCTCGAGATTCATCTGACCGGTACAAGAAGACGTGGAGCGCAGCGAGGTTGACCAAGTGGAGGACGATCTGCGGACCCTATGCAGAGTGCGGAACTGGAGACAAACAGTCATGGACCAAGTGGAATGGAGGCGGCTACTATGTACAGCAGAGGCCACCCCGGCCTTAGCCTGATCGGTAAGGTAAGGTAAGCTAGGGCCCCGGCACTTGCCATTTTACGTTAGTTGCTCTTCATCCGGCACTTATCCTCTTCTGGACCCATTGCTCTAACGGACCTGGATAACAGAAAGCAAGCGGGAAAGTCTAGATTGAAAGTGGTGATCTGTATTTTTCTATGGCGAGATGATCAATTTTCCATTTCAAGATAAACTGATGATGACAAAGACGCATTTTTCGCGCAGCTCGAACGTGAGTACAACCGCTGCCCAATCCATGACGTCAAGATCATCATAGCAGACCTGAACGCTCAGGTAGACCAGGAGGAGGAATTCAGACCGACGATCGCTAACATCGACTCCGACCACTACCTAGTGATGGTCAAACCGCGCCCAAAACTTTCCGTCTTCAACAATGTACGGTACCAGCGACCGCCACGGTACAACCTAGAGCGACTAAAAAGCCAGATGTCGCCGGCGTGTCGCCAGACGAGGGCTAGCTCGATTCGGCCCCTCTAGAGGACTGCTGGAGTACAGTGAAAGCAGCCATCAACGACGCAGCCGAGTGCACCATCGGGTACGTGGAACGGAATCGACGGAACGTATGGTTTGACGAAGAGTGCAGAACGGTTTTGGAGGAGAAGAACGCAGCGAGGGCGGTAATGCTGCAGCAAGGGACCCGACAGAACGTGGAACGATACAAACAGAAGTGGAAACAGCAGACCCGGAGAAAAAGCGTCGTCTGGAAAAAGCGGATTGTGAAGAAATGGAACTGATGGGCCGTTCCCAAAAAACACGGAAGTTCTACCAGAGCCGCAACGTATTCCACAAAGGCTTCGTGTCGCGAGTCGAAATGTGAAGGGATAAGCACGGTGGCCTCTAGACGGACGAACCTGAGATGATCGAAAGGTGGAAGCAGCACTTCGATCAGCACCTGAATGGCGTGCAGAACGTAGGCACGGGAGACCACGGCAATGGAAGAAACTACGACGCTAGTGCAGCGGAGGTCGGAAATAAACCAACTCCCACGCTGAAGGAAGTTAAGGATGCCATTCACCAGCTCATAACCAACAAAGGAAAGAAGGAAGGAAGGAAGGAAGGAAGTGGTAATCTGCCCCATTCACTAGAAAAGCGACCATTTGAAATGTGAGAACTTCAGGGCAATCACTATTTTGAATGCTGCCTACAAAGTGCTATCTCACGCACCATTGTCTTTGTTCCCGTAAAGCTATCAATGGCATAAATTTCCCAAATGGATTAAAACGTGCCTCAGGAGCCGACCTACAGATATCCCAGATCATCTTCCGTCGTCTTTCACCTAAAACGAATAAGTTCGTGGAAAGTTATCAGCCAGCTTCATCGACGGCCGGTCGACAATGGACCAGATCTTCACCGTACGGCAAATTCTCTAGAAATGCCGTGAACACCAGGTTCCAACGCATCACTTGTTCATCGACTTCAAAGCGGCACACGACAGTATTGACAGCGCAGAGTTATGGAGAATCATTGACGAAAACGGCTTTTCTGGGAAGCTGACTAGACTGATGGACGGTGTGCAAAACTGCGTAAGAGTTTCAGGTGAACTATCCAGTTCATTCGAATCTCTCTGGAGACTGCGACAAGGTGATGGACTCTCATGCCTACTCTTCAGCATCGCTCTGGAAGGTGTGATTCGACGAGCCGGGCTCAACAGCCGGGGAACGATTTTCCCAAAATCCGGTGAATTTGTGTGCTTTGCGGACGACATGGACATTATTGCAAGGGGCTGTCCATAAACCACGTGGTCATTAGGGGGGGTTCGGCCAATGACCATTTTGTATGGACAAATAAAAGAACCGATTCTTTTGCGAACGGTCCGACGAGAATAGGAACGTGCTTCGTCTAATCGAAAGTGATTATAACGATTTACTTTCATCGACCTACGAGAGCTATGTTAACAGGCTCCAGTCCAACATAAAGCAAAATCCGCCTTCATTTTGGGCATTCGTCAGATCACTGAAATCGTCAAAACGTATTCCTTGTAATGTTCAATACAAGGGGCGAACAGCGAACTCGACCATAGAAACTGCAACCCTTTTTGCCGATTTCTTCACCTCTCTCACCAGTAACAGATCCACGGCTCTCCCATCGTATGACATGAATTTGCCGAATTTCCGATTTTCCACCAGAGAAGTATTAGTGCTTTTGCAAGGCCCTGATGCCTCAAAAGGTTCTGGTGTTGACGGACTGCCACCTTCAGTAATCAAAAGTTGCGCTATCGAGTTGGTTAATTTCAGCACGGATTTGTTGAACACCGCTCCACAACCTCAAATTTTATGGTTTACGTCAACACGCTCTTTCCTGCAATGGAATCCCGAACCCAAGTAGACTCAGTGTACGTAGATTTTTCGAAGACCTTCGATTTAGTTCCGCATAGTCGTATAATCAAAAAACTAACACAACTGGGTTTCCCGAGTTGGATTGTCATCTGGCTGAAGTCGTATCTCACTAATCGTAGAGCATTCGTTCAAATTGGTCCTGAGGTTTCTGCTGATTTCATGATTACATCCGGGGTTCCACAAGGAAGTGTTCTTGGACCTCTACTATTCATCCTATTCATCAACGAGCTAGCAGACCGATTATCATCTGGAAAACTTTTTTTCGCCGACGATCTAAAAATGTTCCGAATAATAACATCCGTTTTAGACTGTGCAGAGTTGCAGAATGATATCGATCAACTTTTAATCTGGTGTGACAAAAACGGGATGCGTGTTAAGGACAGACTTGTTAGAATCCCAATATGGCCGCCACAATGGCCGACTTTGGCACCTACTCACGATTTTGAGGGCACAAATCTCTTCGTAAACAAAACTAGTGCACCTGAGCTTCTTATTTTAAGCATATTACAAGTGAGCAAGAACAGAATAATAAAATGCATTGTTGTTTGAAGCTTGCTTCTTGAGATTTGTGCGTCTGAAGTTCTCATACACTATTGAAGCGGGATGTCAAGACGTTTGTCCTTAACATAACAAAATGCAAAGTGATCACCTTTACCCGCAGTCAATCGCCAATTCGATACTCCTACAAAATTGGCACTGATTTACTCGAACGGGTTGATTCCATTCGCGACCTAGGAGTGATTATGGACAGTCAGTTGAGGTTCAATGAGCACGTCGAGCTGACAGCAGCCAAGGCACGGTCAGTGCTAGGTTTTATTCGTCGCCACGCCACATTCATCACTGACATCTACGCTTTAAAGGCTCTCTACTGCAGTCTGGTTCGTAGCATACTTGAATATGCCGCACCAGTCTGGGCACCTCATCATGTTACGCAAATTCTGAAACTGGAGCGGATACAGAGGTTTTTCATCAAATTTGCCCTTCGGCAGCTTCCGTGGACGAACCCCGAAGATTTGCCACCATACAACTCACGTTGTCAATTGATCGACCTGGAAACGCTTGCTAATAGACGTATCAAATTGCAGCGTGTGTTTATATTTGATTTACTCACGAATCGCATAGATTGCTCTGCACTACTTCAAAACATAAACGTCCACGTTCCACCACGAATCCTTCGAAGTTATGATGCGCTTGTTCTACCAGTTCACAGGGCGGATTATGGGTTCTACAGTCCTTTTAATGTTTGTATTCGTGCATTTAATTCAGTTTTTTATCTGTTTGACTTTGATGTAAGTAAGAATATTTTTGTAAGTAGGATTAAGAATATAGGTTAAGAAACAGTCTGTACGATGTTTATCGAAGACCAAGAAATAAATAAATAAATAAATAAAAAAATTGTATGGACTAATGACCACGCGGGGGGGGGGGGGTGGTTGAAAAGTCCCAAAAAAATGACCACGTGGTTTATGGACAGCCCCCAAGAACATTTGGAACGGTGGCAGTGCTGTACACCCGCCTGAAACGCGAAGCAGGAAAGGTCGGACTGGTGGTGAATGCCTCAAAAACAAAGTACATGCTGGTAGGCGGAACCGAACCCGACCGGATTCCTCTGGGTAGTAATGTTGCGATAGACGAGGATATCTTCAAGGTGGCGGAGGAATAGTCCATTTTTCGAGCCGATTTTATGAATGAAAATTTGACAGGAGGTGGCGTCCAAACTCGTGAAAATCAGTATCATCATCACCACTATTGTCGCTTCGTAAAATGGCTCATTCATCTATCTCGGATCCTCACTGACGGCTGACAACAACGTCAGTCGTGAAATTCGAAAGTACATCATCAGTGAAAGTCGTGCCTACTATGGATTCCAGAAAAAGCTGCGGTCTAAAAATATTCACCCACGCACCAAGTGCACCTGATAAGACTACGGACACAAGACATGGACCATGCTCGAGGAGGACCTGCAAGCACTCGGAATTTTCGAGCGACGCGTGCTAAGGACGATCTTCGGCGGTGTGTAGGATAACGGTGTGTGGCGAAGAAGGATGAACCACGAGCTCACTGCACTTTACGGCGAACCCAGCATCCAAAAGGTGGCCAAAGCCGGAAGGATACGATGGACAGGGCAAAGCTGGTGTTTGCTACTGATCTGGTTGGCACAAAAGGCGTGGAGCGCAGAGAGCACGACTGGCGGACCAGGTGGAGCGTGACCTAGTGAGCATTGAGCGCGACTGAGGATGGAGAGCGGCAGCTACAAACCGAGTATTGTGGCGTACTATTGTTGATTAGGTCTTGTCTTAAATGTGATGTTGAACAAATATATGTAACTGTAATGATGGCAGGTGGAACCAGAAACGACAGGACAAGCCTAAGTGACAGGGTTACAATAGACGGGGACGCGTTCGAGGTTGTGGAGGATGTCGTCTACCTCGGATCCTTTTAAACGACAGACAACAATGTTAGCCGTGAAATAGGAAGGCGCATCATCAGTTGAAGTCGGGCCTATTATGGGCTCCAGAAGAATCTGCGGTCTAAACAGATTGACTGACGCACCAAATGTACCATGTACAAGTCGCTGATAAGACCGGTGGTTCTCAACGGGACCTGGACTTTGCTCGAGGATGACATGCAAGCACTTAAAGTGTTTGAGTGCCGGGTGCTTAGGACCTTCTTTCCAGGATGCAGGTGAACGGTTTATGGGGCGGCGAAGAATGAGTCACGAGCTCGCTGCACTCTACGGCGAACTTAGCAAGGAAGATTGCAAAAGCTGAAAGGATACGAAGGAGGGCATGTTTTGAGAATGCCGGAAAACAACCCTGTAATGGTACAAGAAGACTTGAAGTGTAGCGTGCAATGCCGACGGCCGAAGTACAGAATGATCTGGAAATTGTAGAAAGCGGTCGATGATGGAAGACTGCAGTCATGAACCAAGTGTTTTGGCGAGGAATTGTTGATTTACAGGGGATAGACAAAATGATCGGGACAGGCAAAATTTTCACTTTTTAAAAAATGTTCAATTAGCTGTAACTTTTTGAAGAGTGCATCAAATATTCTCAAATTTTTACTGCAAGCTCTTCAACTAGTTGTGTATCACTGGACAAAATTTGGAAAAGATCGGATAATTCTTCACGAAGTTATAAAGATTGTTGAAAAAGGTAAAATTATCCGACAGTCAACTTTGAGCTGTTATATCTCCGGATTCAATGAACCAAATGCAATGAAATTTTGACCATTTATGACTTATATAATGAGCTATGAAAAACCATTAACTTAACTTAATATTCTTCACACGGAAGAAAATGATAACGATTAGATTATTTTTCTAATAAAACACCAAATTATCCAAAACATCAACATCGTTTCAAAATTCAAGATGCAAATTATAGTTCATTTAGTTTCCCTCTAATTGACTTATATATAAATGCGTTTTGAAGGAAAGTAACAACATAGCCGCCAATAAATTGAAAAAGTAATGGGATGCATATTAAGAATAGACCAATTTACTAAAAAATCGTGAAAAAAATTAAATCGCTATAACTTTTTCGCTTGTTAAAAATTTCAAGTTAAGTCAAATGTTTTCCAGAGTTCATTATATAAGTCTTGAATTGTCAAAATTTCATTGCAATCGGTTCATTGAATCCGGAGATATAACAACTCAAAGTTGGCTATCGGATAATTTTATCTTTTTCAAAGATCTTTATAACTTCGCGAAGAATTGTCCGATCTTTTCCAAATTGTGTCCACTGATACACAACTAGTTGAAGAACTTACAGTGAAAAATTTAGAATATTTGATGCACTTTTCGAAGAGTAATAGCTAGTTGAACATTTTTTGGAAAGTGAAAATTTTGCCTGTCCCGATCATTTTGTCTATCCCCTGTAGTTTTATTGTTATCCTCTCTCCTCTTCTTGGCGTAACGTCCTCACTGGGACAAAGCCTGCTTCTCAGCTTAGTGTTCTATGAGCACTTCCACAGTTATTAACTGAGAGCTTCCTCTGCCAATGACCATTTTGCATGTGTATATCGTGTGGCAGGCACGAAGATACTCTATGCCCAAGGAAGTCAAGGAAATTTCCTTTACGAAAAGATCCTGGACCGACCGGGAATCGAACCCGTCACCCTCAGCATGGTCATGCTGAATACCCGTGCGTTTACCGCCTCGGCTATATGGGCCCTAGTTTTATTGTTATAACGAGGTTGAAATGAAAATATGAGAAAAGCCAATCGACTATTCAGTTGAGAAGCTGCCTTTTTCTTAATTTTCTAAGACATCACATAAAAAAAAAACAAAAAATCAGACGATGAACGGGGCCAAATATTGCTGTGTGCATTCAAGATGCAAACGGTGCCCAAATGCGCTGCAAACGCGGTAACACATGTTACCAAAGGCAACGTAGCAACCATAGCCAATATCACCGCCAACCTAGGATTCGAAAGCTCCCACTGACATCGGGTTACTTGTTAGAAAATCTTACCGCATTTGGTGCTCCCGCATTTGATATTTGCATTTTGAATGCACACAGCAATACTTAGAAAAGGCTTTACTACATGCCCCTAGTAGTTCACGCTTATCAACAACATCGAGCAACATAGTAACTCAGAGTCATCATAAAATACCACGCATGACACTTGGCATAGAATGTAGGAGGGAGCGATTTCCCCTTAGCACATTCCACGTAGGTATGCATATAGATCACACAATCATTTCCACGAACAGTTACAATTTCATCTGTTTCGCATGACCGGATTTCGATCGATCGTTATCCGCTTTTCCCCGGTTTGCCAATTTATTTTGACGAACGAACGACCGCGCACCGTTGCCCTTATCCCGCTTGGCGTTCCCTTTGATACGGACGCGGCCGGCAGCGGCATTGCATTGGCGTCACACTACTGAGCCGGTCGGTTGGCCACCCGGCAGTCGCGGTTCGTGACTTTGACGGATTCAATTCGAGCGTTGAAAATTTTCCAATACCCACCGACCGACCCATCTACCTACCTATAGAGCGGCGCGAGGCTATCAATTCCGGTGCCGCCGCACCGGTCTCTTGACGCGCTTCGAGTGAGTGCTCGATGCGTGATCAAAGGGAAAATATTCGCCCGAAATCCAATTCCGGCGAATGGAAATTGTGTTTCGGCAGCATTTTTCATCACGGTCGCGCGCGCTGGCTGCTGTCAGCTCAGTCTCAGCACCATTATCGTCAACGGTTGATGTTCCTCCGCCTGGTGATATGGCAGAGGTGGCTTGGTTCGGCGTTCGTGTTCCGTTGCACCTGTGTCACACACGTGGAAATCGTTGAATTTATATTCGGGTGCCTGATTTGCATGTATCAGATAGGTACATCATCACCGTGCGTTCAAGAAAATCAAATCGGAAGTCAATCCCCTTGTGATGGTGGATCACTTTTGGTTTATATTTATTTATTTTGTCTTGGTCTTAAATTAAAAAAAAATGTGCCATATATTTTTAGTACTGTTAAATGTTGGTTCTGTTTACGAAAAAGATACGTATCCTCTCGGTGAGACTTGAACACACGCCTTCTGCTCACTAGACTGGCATCACAGAGAAACAGACGTAACACTTAAAACAAATTTCATTTAAATACATCGTCAGGAAAACGTAATCGCCCAATGCTAAACGTACTGCGTTTGGCCGGGTTGCCACTAGATGGCGGTAGTGAGCAAACGTCAAACAAGAGCAAAAACGACACCAGCGCCGCAAGTGGTCGATCGACCTATTACAGAATATTTGGTGACCGATGGGAAACGATGAGAGTGTGACGTACAGCGGATGGCCAAAATGTTTGGGATAGGCAACTTTTTTTTCTCTCACAAAAAAGTTCAACATGCTATAACTTTTCATAGAGCGCATCAAAAAATCTCAAATTTTGACTGTTTATCAATCTATTATATGTGCACCATTGGTACAAATTTGGGCTCGATTGATTAATCTTTCGCAAAGTTAGAACCGTTCGGGTAAAACACTATTTTCAGACAACTCATTTTTGAGCTGACATATCTCGGAAACCAGTGAACCGAATTGAATGAAATTTTGAACGTACACTAACAATATGTAAATGCTTCACAAACTATTAAAACATAGGTACTTTTTAAACGTTGAAAAAAGTTATCGTGGATTGACACTTTTTGGATTTTTCTCGAAAAAATGTAATTTTTTCACATCAATGTCAATAAATTTTAGTGTTGATATCCAAAGATTTTCCACTTCTGTTCTCAAATTATCTCTAATCAGATATATTAAAGCCTATTCAGATTCAAGGAAGAACACACTTAATAATTTTTGTGTGGTATTGTAAATTTGACTTATTTTCCTCTATATGGGTAAAAATTTCAACCCGGTATAACTTAATTCACCGTGAGAAAATATTACATTTTATGACGTCGTTTTAAGTATCAGTATATTGTTGATAAAAGTTTAAAAATTCATTCAATTCGGTTCACTGGTTTCCGAGATATGACAATTCAAAAATTAGTTGTCTAAAAAATAGTGTTTTACCCGAACGGTTCTAACTTCGCGAAATATCAATCAATCGAGCCCAAGTTTGTACCAATGGTGCAAATATAATAGGTTGAAAAAAACAGTCAAAATTTGAGAATTTTTGATGCACTCTATGAAAAGTTATTGCATGTTGATTTTTTTTTGTGGGAGAAAAAAAGTTGCCTATCCCAAACATTTTGGCCATCCCCTGTATGTTTCTCTGTGCTGGCATGTTACCAATACACCAGCAGAAAACTTTAAGATGCAGTGGTTTTCCTGAATTCAAATTCAACTCAAAAGAACGTGGTTATTTTTTTTCGCACTCTTTTCGTATAGATTAGATACCCACCACCCCAGCGTTATTTTGAAAACTGCTTCAGTACTTTTGCAAATATATTTATTTATTAAAATTTATCTTCTGAGAATAAGATTTTGAAATCTTTTCAACAAGTCTCTAGAAAACCGTTCTGTAATTATATTGGAAATTCCTCAAGCAATGATTTTTTTTGGAAATTCCTTCGGCATATTCTTTGAGGATTACTTCTTAAACCACTTTGTGAAATCTTTCGAAAATTTCTTTGAAAATTTTATTGATAGTTTCTTTGGAGTATTATTCGACATTTAGTTTATTATAACTAAATAAGCCAATTCTTTACGAATTCATTAAGAACTCTTTTATCAAGTGGTTTTCTAGATATTTTTTGGACAAATCTTACAATGATTTAGTTTAAAATGAATTTAGCAGTTCAATTTCAAATATCACCAGTAACACCAATTAACAAAAGTTTTGAATTCGGAATCGTGCTCCAAAAAATTTCAAGCGGGAAGGTTTTCAAGTTATAGCCAAAAATCAGGGCAAAAATAGGTCTCCAGTTAGCCTAGTGGTTAAGGCTATGGATCGCCAATCCGGAGACGGCGGGTTCGATTTCCGTTCCGGTCGGGAAAATTTTCTCGACTCCCTGGGCATAGAGTATCATTGTACTTGCCTCACAGTATACAAATTCATGCAATGGCAGGCAAAGAAAGCCCTTCAATTAATAACTGTTGAAGTGCTCAAAGAACACTAAGTTGAAGAGAGGCAGGCCAAGTTCCAATGCGAACGTTGAGCCATTAAGAAGAAGAAGCGGAAGAAATTCTCAAAGAAATCGCCGAAGGAATTCAGATATCCTTTCAAAGATTTTTTAAGAAATTTCTCCAGTGCTTTCTACGGGTTCCTATGAAAATTCTTTAGAGATTCGTTGAAAAAAAAAACAGTGGACATTATTCCAAGGGTTCCTTCGGACTTTCCTACAGGGATTGTCCTATTGCTTCCACTGATTCAAGTTGTAATTCCTCCAGGATTCCTACAGGAGTTCATGCTGATCCTTCTTCAGTATTTCCTACCGAATATATTGTCTCACAAATTAATCCAGCATTATCTCTAATTTTCTTAAATTATTCACGGATTGTTTTAGAAGTTTATGCAAAAATATTTCCCAGGAGTTTCTTCGGAAATTCCTTAAGACATATCTCATGAATTCTTTGCAGACGCTTATCCATAACACAGTGCAACATTTTTTTGTCGCAAGAGCAACAAAAATATTTTGGGCCGCTGCATCTGAATCTGCGCTCAGATTTGCTCCAGCACGTCACAATTTTGAGCTATACCTCAACTTGTAGGGCAAAATATGTGATTTAGGGCTTTTTTGACTGCAAGCCATTCAGCATGGAAATATAATCAGTTTCGCACCTTTTAATTCCGCCCTATGTTGCTTATCCTTTGACAGATACGAGTATTTCGACTACCACTTGTAATCTTCCTCAGTGTCAGTTATCCACTGAAGAAGTCATCGCATTCACCCCGCTTATATACCAAAATCCTACTCTCATTCGAAGAGGGTATTCTGCTTAGAGGGTTCGAAAAGTCGGTACAAGATGGAAATACATACTATTCGATTTGGTAAAACGAAATATTTTGCATCAGTCGTTAGTTTAGATGTTAATTGATTGGTTAAAAAAATATTTCCATGCTTAATGGCTTGCAGTAAAAAAAGCCCAATATTGCATATTTAGCCCTATAAATTGAGGTATAGCTCAAAATTGTGACGTGTTGGAGCAAATCTGAGCGCAGATTCATATTCAACTTCCCAAAATCTGTCAGAGACACATAAGTTTGCTCTTAAGACAGACCAAAAGTTAATTTTGGTTACACTGTGTAAGTTTCTCCAGGTTTTCTTACAGGAAGTTCCAGTTCCAGTTTCTTTCAGAAATTCGCCAGCAAAATTTTCCAGGAATACTTTCAGACTTCTTAAAAAATGTATTAAAATTATTCGTCGCCAATTTTCCTCAAATATTCTCATTTTTTCCAGAAACTCCATCAAGAGCTTTTCGAGAAGTTTCTCCAGGCATTTCTACAACAAGTTGTGGTAATTCCTTCTGGGATTCCTTCAAGAATTTTCCTGGGATTTTTCAGATATTCCTCCAGAGATTCATTCAACAGTACTTTCTAAGATTTCTACATGGATTCTACAGAAGATTTCTTTAGAAATTTATTAAGCTTCAGAAATTCCTGTTGTAATTCCTTCTTAAGAAGCTATTCTTTGAGAAGCTATTTTTATATCGCGAAAGTTTTTCAACATTGAATTTTTTTTTTCAGGAATTTCAGCGAGAAATTTCTTTTAAAGTTCATACATGGTGGATTTCGATTTTTTTACAAAAAATTTTCAGGTCCCATAGGGATTGTGTCGGAAATTCTTTCCAAGGTTTCTTCAAGAATTCTTTGAGAAATTTCTTCGCTTGTTTATGCAGAAAGTTTTTCAAGGATTTTTAAAATGCTCCTGCGGTTCTATCAGAAATTACTCCTGGGATATTTTCAGAGAGCCCTTCTGAATTTGGCAGGTATTTCCCCAGTGAATTTTTAGAAGTTCATTCAGAAATTGCACAAAAGTTACTGTTTGGAGCTAATAGTTATTAAGTCACATATTAAAATTAAATTAAAAGAATTCAAAATCAAACTGTTATACAAAGTTTTCAATAACACTCATTACAACTAGGTTGGCGCATATACTTTGACTTTTACAAATTCTCACAAACACTTATAAAGATATACCCAGACAACCAGTAATCGTATAAGATGTTGCATAAGATGATAAAGTGGAGGCCATATGCGTGTAAAATATACGCATATCGCATCCTCTTTAACATCTTATGCAACATCTTATACGATCACTGGTTGACTGGGTAGTCGAATCGAAAGGCCCGAATTGTATTAGATTAGTTAGTTCAATTACAGATCTCGTTGAAAGCAGAAGCAAAAACGTGTTCTGTCAAGACAATCGAATTTTCACCGAAACACCCACACCTTGTCGGCAGTCGAAAGTCAGATTTTCGCGAAGTGTCCGCTTTGGGTTTACCGTTGGTCACCTGTCATCGGGAGTTCACCACTGAAGGTCTTGCTTCTGAACAATTACTAAAGAATGCTTTAATGGAACCCCTGATGGAATTTCCATGGAATCGCTGGAGGATTATTCCAAGAAATCTATTAAAAATTCCCGGAGATAATGTTAAAAATTTTTCGGAGCGATTCCTGGACATAAATTTTTGTAGTTATCTCTGTAGCAATTGCTAGATGATTGCCTAGGACAACAACTACGAGAATACCTAAAGAAATGCCTTAAGAAACCTTCAAGTAACTCCAAGGAAAAGTTGTTAAGTAATTTCTGGAGGGATTCCTGGAAAAATCCGTAGAAGAATTTATGAATAAATCCCTTATAAATTTTTTCGCGGAATCGCAGCAGTCCACGAACGCGCGCGGACGTGTGGAAAAATTTGGCTGTCAGTTTTTTCGTGTTCGCGAAATTTCGATTCGGCCGATTGATTTGTGCCAAATCAGATTATTCTAAAGTATAACCAAAGTTTTGTCAGCGTTACCCTTCCGGCGTGCCAAACAGAGCCCCAGCGGGAGTGGTCCAACTGCGGCCGCGGGGAGAGCGCGGTCGAAAAAAGTGATAATTTGTGCAATTGTGAAAATATTCTGGAGAGATCACCCGTCGTACGCGATGCCCGAGCAGAAGAGAATAACAACAGCATAACAAAATGCGTTATTTTGGCAAAATAACTGCATAATGGAATTAGTAATTTTCATGTTATTAACATAACATATTGAGTTATAAACTTGTCTGTCATAAGCGGCAAAATAACAAGTCACATAACAAAAATTTGTTCCTGAAAAATCAATTTAATAACATGTTTTGTTAGTGGCAATAACAACTTAATAACAGTGAATTTGGGAAATATTTCAATAACAAATTTTGATATTAAAGAGTTATTGATAACATTCCGAAAGCAAAATTAGGGTAAAAACTAACTTTTTACTCATTTTTGGGTAATGATTTTAAGTGTGTTATTCTAATTTTAGAAAATAATAGGTCACATAAAAAAAAATTCGATGTCATTATAAAACTTACAAACATGGACGGGATTTGAACCTCCAAATCCTGCTATCGTAAATTTTCAGTCGCCTTTACCAATGAGGCTATCACAGCACTTGCAGTGAGGGACGATAGAAGCTTTACTGGTTCTACGTATTGCCAGTTTCCCCATTCCCCCATTTCATGTTTGCCAGTCGCAGGACAAAAATAGACAGAGATTTGAATGCAAGATCAAACAATGAACCTCTCTCTCTTACCAACAGCGCTATCGCGGTGCGCAGACATGCGCACTGAAACACTAATAACAGTGGTGGCATGGCCCGTCGTCGGCTATTTCCAAGGAGTAAAGAGAACGATGAAAAAGTTCTAGGTAGTCGACTATTTATGATTGAGCTTCGTCATGGGGTGTATTTTGGCGGCGACAAAGATTCTTTCCGGACGGAGATGATTTTTATTTTATTTTTTGTTTTGTTCGCGTTGTGAGAACGGCGATTATACACGTACCTACGTGAGCGAAGGTAAAAGGTAACTATATCATATGCCGATATGATTACTTCTGCAGATGCTGTTTAGTTTTATTCTGTTTAGGATTATTTTAAGTAATGAAAAAAGATATTTATGACATAATGTCAAACAATATATGATCGAATAATAATAGATCGAAAGGAAAAAGTTATAATAGACAAATGCAATCACCAATTGAGCAGAATTGTCTGTATAGTTGACATTTTTATTGATTAGAATTATTTAGTAGGTACCATATTTGCTATCTCCACTCTCACTAACATTCATTACTTCGTAATACATAGTCTGTTCGGTACTTTTTGACGTTATAATTAGAGGTTAGAATAGCAGTACTGTTAAAATGACATATAAATTCAACTAAGTTTACTCAATTTTGAGATAAAAAAAAACTCATTTGCAGATGTATCACTTTTTGAAGCTAAAATTATACTTAACCTATAAGAATTGGGAATCGTAGAAAAGTGATAGGAATTTGGCACCGTAACGGGACTGGGATATTGAAAGAAGGAAATTAATACAAAGATAAACATATCAATACTATGATGCTATATTTACCCAAAACTCAAATTATAGCAATGAATAAAATAAAAAATACGGAAGAGTCTGATGAAATTTCTAGATATTGCAATGCCTTTATTTTTTACTTCATAATATGAAACAGCAGACAATAAAATAAAGCAGGTAAACTATGTAATGGTTATATCTGCGATAAATTTTCTCCGATTTTGACAATATTGATCTCATTTGATCCAGATTTATTTTTTCCATCAAAAACAAATCCGACTGAACCGATCTGGTCATCGTGAGTTAAGAAAAAACCTGAATTCAGTAACAAATTTTGAAAACGACGTATAATCAATGGTGTAGCATTGATTATACGTCGTTTTCAAAATTTGTTACTGAATTGCCATACACGTGGAATTTTCCATAAACCAGCTGCAATTGGCTTCTTTAGTGGTGTTGAGATAATTCCATATTCACAATCTACATGCCAAACTGAGCCGAAATCCAAATTTTCATGAACTTTGGTACCCGGGAACCTATTTAAAAATCGATTTAAAGTTTGTATGGGAGCGATTTGTCGAATCACCCCTCGTCGCATTTCGTACTGGGCGGAGCTGTCAAGCAGTTGCCCAGCTGTCAAAAGGTGATTTCAAAAAATCTTATTGTAATTGAATTTAGGTATCAAAATAAAGTTTTAAAAATCTGAAAAAAATCATACTGGCTTATAAAAAGGTGCTCTTTCGAATAAAATCAAAAAATCAATATATTATTCTTAATTTAAAAACCCAATTGGTGATTGGTACAAATTAAGTACCTTACCAAAAAAAAAAAGTTAAATTTAAATTTATACGTTCAATATGTAGTCCGTCCAAAGTCTTACACCGTACATGAAACCGTTTTTAATTAGATTTTGTTTTAGATTTTATAGAGGCATTTTAAAATCTTCTCCTGTGTGATAGGGATAGGATTTTTCAAAACACCATCGTTCTTCTTCTGCTATGTTCTGCTATGTTCTCGTTTAGATGTATGCAGGGTACTGCGCCACTTGGGCAGTGGCTGGTATTTTGGGTACTTTTCAGCTACAACTCAGTCAATTTCAGAAATTTAGCAAAACCTCGCGCCGCCCAGCAGGGACTTTGTTTTGTACACATTACAGCACCTCCATGTCACGTAATATACCACACCTCTTATCAAATGTGATACCGTAAGCGTACCATACTTTGCGCACCTAGGGCCTAACTTTGCGCACTTTTCAAAAAATCGTTAAACAGTTTTTCTGGTGCATTATGCAAACTTTTTCCCACGGAATACTAGCTAGTGATATGGGGCATGCACTTTGTCTCAGTTTGGATGTAATGATAAATGGAAGAGGAAGACAAATTGATGAGTGAATATGCAGTTGCTTTCCCTCAAATGCTGTAAATAACGTTGTAGAATGACGTAGGTTTTGTTTCAAAATTTGTTTTATTTTAGATAGCAATACCATAAAGTATTTGTGCACTCTCAATAATACAATAATAACCAAACTTGTTCCACAACAGAATGTAATATTGAAATGGTATTTAAGGGCTGCATACCAATTGCTTGGTCATAACAAAATAAGATTGTCCAACAAAACATGTTATGGAAACGTAATGCCTTGATAATTCAATAATAACAAAACAAGATATAAAAACAGGTTTTGTGATTTCGTAGTTATTAATTTGATATTCCCCTCTGCTCGGGTGGAGAAGAGGGCAATCGAAAAACAGTGATGTGCTGCATGCGGAGCTTTCCCCGTGGAACACATAAGAAGCAATCAAAATAACGAAGACACGAAACCTTTCGAGAAAATTGTGCAACGTTCCTGTCGGGTTTTTTTAAAGAAAAGATTAGTGAAAAAAACCATTGCCACGACGAATCTAGACGTGTTCTTATGTGAGACTTTCGGGAACATTGTGTACGGAGGAACAAGTGTATGTCGGTGTCGAAAGAATGGACTTCGTGTCGGATACTGACTGGCCACATTTATAGTGTGGGTTGTGGTAGTGTTCGGGATCTTGATTCTTGATCGTCGTTCTTCGTCTCGGTCCATCCTTTTTGTGGATATTTAGAAAAAAAAAATGGTATCGCGAAAATGTGGTGTCTGCAGTCCATCATCTCTCGTCAGCCTCGCCAGAGTCAATGGACTACGCTACGATGGAACTGGGTGAGATCTTTCTGATTACATTCTTTGTACATGACCACATATAAATTGAAAATTCGCTATTTTCAACATCCGTTCATCTATTGGAAGCTGCTTCAGTTCTGGGCTCTTTCTAAGTTGATGAATGGATCAATAAAAAATGCTTGCAAGGACTTGGCCAGGTGTGTGAAGTTGAGTGGGTCTATGACATTAAAGATAGTAGCGGCATCAACAATGTCAATGGATATATTCAACTTTGCAACTCCACCCAAGATTTGTGCAAGTATTCATGCTATGCTATGCTAAATCCCTTATAAAATTTTTCGCAGAAATTACAAACAAAGGTATTAGTGGGATATTTGATGAAATTTCTCAAAAAGTTTCCGAGGGATAGCTGGAGAATTTTCTAAAGGAATCCTTGGAAGAACTCCTGTAGATGTTGTAGATACATCTGAAGGAATTCCCAGTAAAATTTCTTATGCAATTTATGACGGGATTTATACACAAAAATCCCTAACTTATAGAAATTTCTAAACGAAAATCGTGCAGAAACAAAAACAAAAGAATGACTGAAGGACAGCTTTAAAGAACTGATGTATAAAAAAAGAATTTATGAAGAATCTTTGAATCAATACCTGGAAGAGTTTCTTAAAAAAATCCTTAAAAACGCTAAGGAACAATTTCCCGAAGAATTTCTGCAGGAATTGTTAAGTGAATCGTTGTAAAAAGAAGGCTTTTTGGAGGGAAGTTCTGAAATGATCCAAAGCAATGCCTGGAGGAATACCTGAAGGAACTATTGGAGAAACTTCTGGAGGAACTTCCAAAACAATCTTTAAAAAAAATTCCAGAGCAATTTATAAATAGGTGGCCATGAAAATCCTTGAATAAATGAAGCAATGCCTGAAGAAGCCTCTGGAGAAATTCAAGCAGGAATTTCTTGACAAATGGAACATTCAAAAATAGCCCGAAGAAAAACTCCTGGAAAAAGGAATATTTTAATTCTTGAGGAATGTCCAGGTAACAATTTGATGCTGTATAAACGTTTCTCCAACTATTTTAAATCAGCCTTCATTTGAACAATAGCTGAGCACAAGAGGTACAATCCTTTATTCAGCTCCTAAACATCTAATTTTAGTGATTTTATTCAACCTTTAGCTGACTTGAGGTTCATTGGAAGGCTGATTTAGGGCTTAATATGCGCTTAATCGGCAATTAGTTAAATTTATTATTACCAGAAGAGATATTTAGGAATGTTTGAATTAATCTGTGGGAAAACTGGGAATTGAACTCGAACCTTCTGATTTACAGTCACTCACCTTAGCACCTACATCACACACAATTGTATACATATCCTCAAAGCAAGAGCAATACTTGTTGAGTCTGAATAGTCAATAAGAACATACACTCCCGTTCAAAAGTTTGGGGTCACCCCCTCAAAAACATGTAATTTTTTTAGGCCCATATCTCCGCCAATTTGCGTCCGATTTCAAAACCCTAGGTTTCATTCAAAAGATAATAAGTCAAAGAAACTTTAAACATGATTTAAAAGAAACTTTTTTAAAAAAAATTGTATGTAAACTTAACCCAAAGTAGCCAAATTTTCTAAAAAATGAATATAAACTTACGGCATTGTCGATGGAAGTTGGGTCGACCAAATTTTAAGATGAGAGCGGTAATATGACCCATTTTCTATTAGCTTTCAACTGCTGTTTACAGAACTTAGCTAACAAATCTAGAAAAAAAGTTATTAAGTAAACTAATCCTTGATGTCATCGGCCAAAAGTTTGGGGTCACTATCGTAAAACATGGAAAAGTGATTTGGTGATATCTTCGTCATCTATAGTTCAATTTTAATTATTTTTGGCTCATTTCAAAGATAATTAACTAAATTTACGTTTGATGTCTTCAACTTAACGTATTCAACGATTTTTGTATATAAAAATGTTATGTAAAGTTTGCACATTTTACCACGCTTCAAAAAATGAGGCAACTTTACGTTAAGTTTTAGTATGTAAATTTCAACAAATATGTGTGGTTCAATGTCTATGCAGTAAGTATCATTCATTTTGTTTCAAATAAGCCAAGAAGAATTAAAATTGAATGAAAGATGACGAAGATATCAACAAATCCGTTTTCCATGTTTTACGATAGTGACCCCAAACTTTTGGCCGATAGGTACAGCATATTGAGGGGTGACCCCAAACTTTTGGTCGATGACATCAAGGATTAATTTACTTAATTACTTTTTTTTCTAGATTTTTTAGCTAAGTTCTGTAAAAAGCAATTGAAAGCTAATAGAAAATGGGTCATATTACCGCTCTCATCTTAAAATTTGGTCGACCCAACTTTCAGCGACACTGCCGTAAGTTTATATTCATTTTTTAGAAAATTTGGCAACTTTGGGTTAAGTTTACATACAAAATTTTTTGAAAAAGTTTCTTTTAAATCATGTTTAAAGTTTCTTTGACTTATTATCTTTTGAATGAAACCTAGGGTTTTGAAATCGGACGCAAATTGGCGGAGATATGGGCCTAAAAAAATGACATGTTTTTGAGGGGGTGACCCCAAACTTTTGAACGGGAGTGTAAGTTGAACTAAGTCTGTATTGAGGCTGAAGAAGCCATGTGAACTTCAAGAAAACATGATTGGGTCAGCTGTCAAAAATTATTTGGTTAAAGGTTGAACAACAGATAATTAATTCTGCATGTTGGTGTATGATTTGAAGCTGGTTACCCAGATGAATAATTTTCTATTCAACTTGATACTCAGCCATCTATGTATTGCTGATTAAAGAGGTTGTACAAGCCATACTTCATACCAATATTCTGCTGTCATTGTGTTAAGCCATTGATACCATTAGCCAGCTATTGTTCGGCTAATACGTGTGGCTTCGTGGTCGTGTGGCTAAGGTCACCAAGCCTTTAGTCGCATCGTGCTAAGGAGCGCGGGTTCGATTCCCGCCGCAGCTGTCAGGAAAAGTTTTCGGCTGTGCCACTGGGCGTTGCATGCTAGTCCGTTGTCTAGTGTCGTGCTTCCTTCAAAGAGCAAATAGCTCACTGGAAGCATTGAACGTGTCCGTGTCTTTTTAAAATACTCTCACTGTTCAGCATTCATTGTTGAATCCGTAATCCGGGGTTAACATTGATCAAAATTTTCGATCTATCTTCAAAAATTCTCTTGTTAAAGGAAACATTACATGATTTATATTTTTAAATAAAATACTGGTTCTCTGAGTAGGTGTCAACCTACTCGAAAAAGTATTGTAAAATTTTGAAACATGTTTAAATAGGCTTTTTAATCATATTTTTGATTTTGTTGATTTGGGGTAACATTGATCATTACAGTGATCAACGTTAGTTTGTGTTGAAAACACCTTACTTACTAAATTCGGGGTCGCTGATTTCGAATATGTTGTCCAAATTCTTACAAGCTATGCACTTTTTGAGTTATTTCAAAATAAAAATCCTCCAAACCGCGAATAACGCCTAAATGTAGGCAATGGCTTAAGAAAATGATGGCCTACTTTTAATAAATTGTATATTTCATTGAAAAATAGCATTTTTATAAAAGTTTCGTTTATGAAATCCAACTCTAGAATATCATATTGGGAGCATCCATAAATAACGTCACGCTTAGAGGGGGGAGGGGGGGTTCTGAAAAGTGTGATAAGCAATGCATTAAGTATAGGAAAAACCCGTACGAAGGGGGGAGGGGGGGTTGAAAATTCCCATTTTTGGCGTGACGTACTAAATGGATGCCCCCATTGAAGTAATACAATGATTTCGAAAATCATATTGTATCTAGCATTCACGCCAAGCGTGAATGTTTGACAATGTACCTCATTGCGTTACGAAACATAGTTATTGAGAAATCGATTTATTTCAATGTTTATGAAATTCGATTTTCATGAATTGCATGTCATTTAATAGCTAAATGATAGCAGATTACGATATACCATTCGAAAGTAGAAACTGATTCAATGTAAAATGCTTGTTTGAACATTTCATGCGGCCGGTCATGCCGATCAATGTTACCCCGCTGATCAATGACACCCCATTTAACGATACTTCAGAAAAGTATTTGAAAAGGAATATATGCACGAAGCAACCCTTGAAAGAATTTCCTATTAAATCCCTCAAGGAATCCCAAGAGGAATTTTTAAAGGAATTTCTAAAGACATCCGTGGATCAGTTTTAAGATGAATATTTTAAGAAATTTCTGCAGAAATTGAATGCTCCTGGGGGATATCCTGAAAGAATCTCTGGATGAGTTCCTGGACAAGGACAAGGATGCATCATGAATGGATATTAAAAGGAATATTCTGAGGAGTTCTTGCTAAAGTTATTCTAAGAAATCCTGCTATAATCATCTTTCTGTAATCATTCCAGAAATTTTACATTAAATTCTGAAAGAGTTTTCGAAGATATTTCTAGCGGTGCTCTGAAGGTAATCCTGGAGAATTCTCCAGAAATTTAAGAAATAATTCTGGGTAAAATAACAGAAGGAATTCCAGCACGAATATCCCTATCGCAAAATAACTATGGCATTTTTGTTTTTGATAATTAAATAAGTCAGTTCCTTAAAATTCACCGGGAATTTTCATGAAAATTGCTTCTACGACTTAAATGTGATATTTTCAGGCAGTTTTCTAGATATTTTCAGATAAATGCTTCAAGAATTCGCTTCTGTCTTCTCCTTTCACTATTTTCTAGTTAAAATCATATTCCAGCCGAAGCATTCAGTTAACTCGAAGCCAGAATGTTAAATCACACGATACCCATGATTGAAATCAGCACGTCGTCCCCATCGCATTGCGAAGGGAAAGGTGCAATAAATTACGTCTAAGGTTGGCATATATGTACCTCGGAGCCATTTCAGATCAATCATATCACGTGCTGAAGGCAAACCCGTCAAGTCAGTCCCCGTCGTCGTCATCATCGGGGTCGCTGGCGCAGTCAAACCGTGTGCAACTCGATACGGTGGACGGGGTTATAGCCTACCAACTGAAGGCGCCAACAAACACACAATCTTTCCTGCTTTTCCGCACCCGCAACCTCGTCTGCAGCAGTGTATATTTTGACGATTTCTTGACGGATTCGAAGATTGAAAGCTACTCGTCGTTGTCGGCATCGTCGACTGCTGCAGCAGCAGCGTGTTGTGTGACCATTTCAACTTACACCCTTCCCCTGGGGGTGCGCGGTGTGGGTTGGTAGTAAACGCGTTACAGCTGTCGCTTTGTACAAGACAAACAACCGATAGATTATCAAAATGCAAAACACCCATCTCCCAGCTACCCTTTCCCTTGGGGCCGCGGTACCACCGCGCCGTGAGTTTTCTTCTGTGCATTGGCGTTAGTAGGAAGGGCTCAAATATCGTTGTACTCCTGTTCTGCGTACTCACTGCTGGAGGGAGTAATTTTCTACAGTATGCAATAAAACTACTTCATAGTGCTCAGCAAGCAATATCTCTTTTTAGAGTTAGTTTTCAATTATTGATTCCTTGATCGTTACCAGGAACCCGGCTTACGAATTTTCGTTGGACCCGTTTGCGGTTGTGCACAATACCGAAAAGTTAAGTGTCATTCGACCCAGTTATTATTTCAATCACTTAACCTAATTTACAGCTCTGTTGACCACTAGGGCATTGCGTGAGCGATTCCAATTGGAAGCTGTACTCACACTTTGTACAGCGCCTAAACGTATTCTATTATAATTCTACTATATCGAACTGGTTGCCGTTGCGCTGCTTTCACTTTCTACACTGTCATGGTAGAATGCTGAGCACAAGGATATTGATGTGTGTCTTTTCCTTTTTCCAGTCCGATTCGGGGTCCATTATGGGTTGCCGTTCGCCGATGTTCAAGTATCCGGGTCCATTTGAGCCATAGGCTCAGAAGAGGGTCAGTGTCAGCTGCTCTCAGGGGGAAAGAGCAACTGACGAAAGTGCCGGGGCTGAGATCGATGACCATCTGCTTATAAAGCAAACGTGTGACTAATTGCGCCACGGGCCCCGGCCAGATATTATTGACGACTTGTTTAGTCTTAGTAGTGTTCATCGAACTTCTAGCCCACCAATCGTTTCAAGTTGATAGTTGCAATTTTTAAAAGATATGCAGTGCAGCACAGATGTATGGTCTTCCTACCGCCAGTAGCATGGCATAAATATCATAAATGTTGTACACCGTGGCCAGTAGGATCCATACTCCCACAGTAGGCAACCTGTTTACGCCCCTGCCACTTTCCAACCGTATTCAAAAAGAGACGCTATCGCATATCACATTGCACAATCGGGAAGAACCACTCACAGTCCCGTGGCTGTGCTGCACTGGTCTACGACGAAGGCGCGCCACTACTGGCTGGCACTGCTTGTGTCGCCATGTGCGATACCTACCATTACAATTTGATCACGTACCAGGTACCTTTTGGCGTTTGCCGTTCGTATGCTAGAAGAGCACATAGACCGACCACCACCAGCCCGCCAGCCAGCAGAAGCGGTCCGATGCGATACTAGATACAAACACTCGCTCTTTGGATATAGTCAATGGGTCGAGCCCTGGCACGAATCGCGCAAACTTTCACAAAAGTTCAAAAAACCTTTCATCCAAACCGGTGAGTGTCACACTGACTGGGATGCAACGAATCTACGATGCGCGCTGGACTACTGTACGTAGCATATACCCCTGTGTGCCATTGATACGTGAAGAGCGTTAGAAAACGTGCTGTTTACATTCGTTGACTGTTGTTTGTTGGGAGAAAGACAATCGGACCCGCTTTTTTGGAGCTGGCCACTTGACAAAATGGTCTGGTCAACAAACAGCGCTGCTGGCGGTGGAGGTGTGCCGTAGAGGGTGTCAACGCACTGTTTGGTAACAACAATACGCGCTCGCTATACCAAAAAGCCCAACGCCGTGGATAGAGTTGCATCTGCATTTGGATGTGGCGCGTGATTGCCATCCCGAGGCAGATCGTCACACTTTGTGCCTACCTTTCACCTTGTTGGAACGTGAGAATTGCGCAGAAGGGGGTGACCGCAAATTACGATAAGAGGTTGAAATGCATAAAACAATATCGTAAATTAAGATACAGGCATAATCGCAGAGATATCTTTCACAATAAAACTTAACTCGATTGTAGTTCAAGAATTTTTCTCAGTTGTAAGGGAAAATAATCCATGAGTAGCTCACAGTACATGAACACTCCACAAACCCAGCTTAAAATTAGTCCATTGTACCGCTTCCAAGTCCAAACTCAGTGCTAGCAAACACTGGCTATAGTAGGCTACACACAAACTCTGGACGAACATTTGAAAAGGGCCTATCTGCTTTTTGTAAACAAACATGTTTCTGTCCCTATAGGGCCCATCTGCATCCACCCATTCACATCAACACCCTTAACAGATAAGGTACACCGGGGCAAGTTGAAACGGGTGGGGCAAGATGAAACACGAAGTTTTGAAATAGATTTTATTACAATTTAGAAATTTGTTCCTCGCTAAAAGATTGTTTGAATCAAAAACTATGTGTTATGGCGATAAAACTGTTTACCATCATTAGAAAACATCATGTTAACTCGCTGTTTCATCTTGCCCCACCCGTTTCAACTTGCCCCGGTGTACCTTAGCTTGAAGAACACTCTTTCTGATAAGGGTGTTGATGTGCGTGGGTGGATGCAGTTGGGCCCTACAGAGACAAAAACATGTTTGTTTACGCAAAGCAGATAGGCCCTTTTCAAATGTTCGTCCAGAACTCTAGTTAGTGGTATTTAAGTAAGCATCGCACGTCGTCCCTGGCTGCCGACTTATCTGCATATGCACAAGGTGTTGAGCGACGGTAGATAGTTACCAAAGCCAACACAGTCGTTTCGGCTTGCAAAAAGTAATGCAAATACCGCCACACATTACAGTTTCCATGCTGGGGCTTTGCTTTTGTTGACAAACAGTAATCCGAACTCCGTTGAACTCAAACTCTCATCGACCAGGAGCAACGATGAAATGGTACGAATGTTAGCTGTTTTGAAAATCTGTGACCTGCGAACCACGAGTGGACCAAGGTAAGAATGGATTGTAAAAATTAACGTTTCACTTTTCATCTCTACTCTGCTCTGAGGGGATCCGGCTTGGAACAAATGAATGTATTCAAAATGTGCGAAACCCTTTGGTACCGACGAAACCAGGTGGAAAATTCGTCATTGCCCTCTCGTAAACCGTTATGAAAGAGATTTCGTTTTTCGCAACCTGCTAGTGAAATTCAAAAGTCGAGCTGTGGGGGGCTCTGCTTTACTCCGCTTTTGGTAACTTTTAACAAGACAGCATAATCAGTGCGCCTATTGAATACATAGAATGCAACCATTACTATCTACATACTATGAACGTTGGGGATTGAGCAATTTGAATATTGAAGTTCACAGTCAAGAAATAGACATGACGGAAGCCTTATATCAAAGATCTATATCTATGCTCAACAATGCGATGTTGTGTAGGTACACTTTTTTACCACAGAACTTCAATCAATTGGGCGCAGTGGTCTAATTGCTCCAACTGCGTACTAGTGCTGCATACATAAAATGGGGCATCAACAAAGGGAATTTTGTGTGTACATTGAGTCAGGATTTTCATGAGGAAATTTATTTTGCGAGAACAGGTCTTACTCCTGGGCATTGGAGGTGGAGCCAAGGGGGCTCCAAGATGCTTCAGGGGCGTCTCAGGGAGTAAGTTCGGGGAATTCCTGGAGCCTTTTAAGGGCGTTCCGACAGGTTTCGTTGCCGTTTCAATGGAATTAATACGAGAATTTCAGGAGCTTTAACCGTTATGTGTCCGACAAACTTTTTTCTTTTTTCTACACCGTGCTTTTCAAATGGGCGCTGGGTACCCGGGTACCCTGTCGGCCACATGAGGGTTAAGGGCGATACAGGAGGCCTCAGGAGCCTTTACTGCACGTTACAAGAGGTTTCAGGTGCGTTTCAAGGTATTTCAGAAAGTTTCAGGGGGTTTCAGTAGAGGTGGTCTGGTTTCGGGACCCGGACCCGACCCGAACCCGAATTTTTTAAAATTTTCGAGCCCGAACCCGACCCGTACCCGTCGGGTTCGGGTCGGGTTTCGGGTTTGAAAAATTTCAATACTTTCGGGTACGGGTCGGGACGGGTTTGAACAAAGTCGGGTTTAAGTCGGGTTTGATGCCAGTGTAGATAAATCAGTATTTAGTAAAATATGTTATTTGTCATACACGATACATTTAACAATAATTTTTGGACTCAGGTTTTGGTCGGGTTCATTGAGAAATATTTTTTCGGGCTCGGGACGGGTTCGGGTTTGATCAACGAAAATTTCTCGAGTTCGGGTCGGGTCCGGGTTTGACGAAATCAAAATTTCTCGGGTTCGGGTCGGGTCCAGGTTTTGAAAATGAAAATTTTTCAGGTACGGGTCGGGTTCGGGTCTGAAAAATCTGAAACCCGACCATCTCTAGGTTTCAGGAACGTTTTGAGGGCGATTCGAGATATTTTAGGAGCGTTTAATAACATTTTAGGGACGCTTCAAGAAGTTTACAGGTGCGTTTTAGGGGGTTCTGAAGCTTTTCACAGGCACTTTCAGGGGTTTCGGGGTGATTTCAATTGCTAGGATTTTAAGATCGTTTTAAGGGCGTTCCGGCAGGTTTCGTTGGCATTTCAGGGCATTTCAAAAGATGTCAAGGGTTTCTCTGGTGGGGTCTCAGTAGTTCATGGGCGTTCAGGGGTATTGCAATGGGGTCACGGGGACTTAAGTAGCGGTTTAATAGTAAGAATCGTCCGAAAGACACTCCGAGCCCCCTGAAATACCGTGAGAACCCCTAAAACGCCCCTTAGACCTACAGGTACCCCTATTGCCCCCTAAATTACTCCTGCAACCTCTAGGTAACCCTATGAAACCTGATGAGACTTCCTGAAATGTCATTGAGACCTCATAAAACGCCCCTGAGACTCCTTGAAACGGTTCTAAGACCTTCTGGGTTCCCTTGAAATGCCAGGACGTCCTCTAAAATGCCATGAGAGCCCCTGGAACACCTCTGGTATCCACAGTAGTATTCTGAGTTCCCCTGAAACTATTTGGAACCCATTAAAATTCTCCTGAATCCCCCGTGGTACATGTAATAGAAAGTTGAAGGGCATTTGAGGTGAGTTTAAGTTGAAGCGGGAGGTAGTCTTCGGTAATCCAACCCGAGCAGGAACGAGTAACTGACACATAGCTGCAGCATATCAAAATCAGGTATCATACCTAGACAATGTATTGGTCGATTATCCTTGTATTGGAAATAGCCTATTTTGGTATTGTGTATGTATTGAGTCACCGACAAAAAAAATACCTCAAAGAATGGTTTGGTATTTGGGACTGCTTGAGGTGTTATGCAATTATGGTAAAATCACCATTTGTATGGTAAAATAATCGATTATTATTGAGGTATTGCAATACTTGATGTCATTGTTCACGTGGTAGCTTATTCTTATTTTAGGTATTTTACCTCTTGTGCAGGGTTCTTTAATACCTCATTCAGGTTGTAGGTATTGCGCTTGAGCGTTCCGAGGCTTCACAGTAGTTCATGGACGTTTAAGAGATTGCGAAGGGAAAACGGGGATTTTATGAGCGTTTTCATAGTATGAAACCCTCGAGTGACCTGCGGAGCTGCTGAAACCAATTCAGATCCTCCTAAACCCTCTGAGACCTCCCGAAAATCCCCAAAGGACCTCCGTACCTGGAATGAAATAATACCTTCCTATAGACCCCCAGAATCGCTCATGAGACTTCCAGGTACCCCCCTGAAACCTGCTGAGACTCCCTGAAATATCATTGAGACCTCTTAAAACGGCCCAGTGACCCCTTGAAACGATTCTGAGACCTTCTATGTTCGTTGAAATGTCCTTGATGCCCTTTAAAATGTCCTGAGATCCCGTAGAACGCATCTGATATCTCCACAAGCGCAGTAAGACCCCCTGAAACCCTCTGGAACCCCCTGAAAAGCACATAGAACCCTTGTTAAACCCCCGGGATTCCATCAATAGCCTAGAGACCTCCTGGAACACCCCTGAGAACTCTGGGTACCCCCTTGAAACCGTAGCGGATATCGGACCACACTAAATATGAACTCTTATCCAAACGTGGGGAAAAAGTTCGAATGTTATGAATAAAAATGGAAAAGAAATTTAGGACAACTTTTCCGGCTATGTATATGGATGGTCGAATTGCTGCAGGAAATTCGATCGTTAGGTTCTTGAAAATAAAAGAATTTTCAGCCAAAGTCGAACTCTTGCCTCACGTCACATAAATGTAGGACACGGGGCTAGTGACTTCTTCAAGCAAAATTAACTTGGTCGTTCTGGTCTTCTCTCTCTTCTTGGCGTAACGTCCTCATTGGGACAAAGCCTGCTTCTCAGCTTAGTGTTCTATGAGCACTTCCACAGTTATTAACTGAGAGCTTCCTCTGCCAATGACCATTTTGCATGCGTATATCGTGTGGCAGGCACGTAGATACTCTATGCCCAAGGCAGTCAAGGAAATTTCCTTTACGAAAAGATCCTGGACCGACCGGGAATCGAACCCGTCACCCTCAGCATGGTCATGCTGAATACCCGTGCGTTTACCGCCTCGGCTATATGGGCCCTCGTTCTGGTCTTATGTTTCGTCTTACAGTTACAGTTAGACAAAACACATGACCAGAACGACCATTTCAATTTTTCCTAAAGAAGCCACTAACCCCGTGTTGAAACGTTGGGCAGTTAGCAAACATTGTTTCCTTATTAAAAGACTGCGTAGCCGTTTCAAAGATAAAGTAAGTTATCCACTATTCTTTCAAATTCATTTTTGAAATGTATATGGGTAATTCTCACTGAGACCGGCCCACTATTTACACCTTGTCTTCAAAAATGTTTAAGGTGCCGATTTTCTGAAAGCCCTTGCCTTAAAAGTAAGAAAAATGCATTTGGTTACTCAAATTGATGAACCCCCCGTTAGTTAGAGCTATAACAATTTTTGAAGACCCCTCGATTTTGGTCAAATGGTGGCTCACTCAAACCGTTATAACTCGAAAGTTTCTCCAACAACCACCTCAAAACGAATTGTTGTTGAAAAGAGGAAAGATAGATCTACTATTTACAATAATAAAAACTTGGGTCGGCCATATTGATTTCGGCTGCCATCTTGGATTTTTATACCAAAACAATTTTTTCACCATGAGGACAACCACCGATTTTTTAAATTTTTACATCAATTGAAAGCTGGGACATCTATACATAACATATCAAAAAATTAGAGATGTCTTTTTCTTCTTTCAAAAGTTATCTGCAATTTTGTAAATTAAGCCACGTTTTCTCCATACATTTCCATGCGCACCGGCAAAGACATGCAAATTCGGTAACTATTGAATTGATTGCTCGAAATGTTCACGAAAGATATCCTAGTTCATTCGCAAATACTATGGGGATGATGATATTCTGTTATAACATGCATCTACAACGACGATTAGCATGACATAATTATTAGTCAAAATTTGCTGTTGTTTGACATACCCGTAAATCTTACAAGTTTCTCAACGATTTTGAAGTGTTAATTAATAAGAAAAATTGAAATTAGGATTATACGCAACTAAATATGTAATAGTTTTCATAGACGCATAGTTCAAAACGATAAAAATATCAACAGGTATATTTTGGACAACTGTAACCAAGGATGTTTTCGATCACTTGGCAATCGTTTGACTCATTTGTTCACAAATCAGTCCAGAAGCCCTATATTGGATTGTTGTGTTCGGCAAAGTTGTAGATTAGTGTTATTCCTGCAATTATCACCAAGGACGCCATATTCTAACTCTAATATTTACGTCGTAAAAGTGTTGTGTTGTAAAAGTACTAGCTACTCATACTTAACGATCGGATTTTTCTATCGTTTAGTATGAGTAGGTGCTACTAGCGCTCTAGCGCCATATATATAAAAGTCAGAATATGGCGTCCTTGGTGATAATTGTAGGAAAATACTAATCTACAACTTTGCTGAACCCCACAATTCAATATTAAGTTTCTGAGCTGAGTTGTGGACAAATGAGTCAAACGATTGCCAGGTGATCGAAAACATCCCTGACTGTAACCAACATCCTCACTAACTTAAACAAAACTGGCTTTAACTGCCTGCATAGTTTTTTTCTGGCATAACCAATAGATGCTGTTTGTAAATAGAAATAACAACTTGTTTACATTTTGCTTATACATTTTTCTAGCACACTTTGAAAAAAGTCCATTTTTTAATGCAAAAGTTATGGCAATGGCGGCGTGGGGGCTTTTTTTAGAGAAGAGCAAAAGATGGTCTCAGAAAAATCTAAAAGAAAGAGAGGGGTGATCATGATGGTCTTTGAGAAGAATACTTGAGGGTCTTACATGGGTTTCTGGGGAACTTTATAGGGTTTTAGAGGGTTTCAAAAGGATTTTTGGAGGTTACATGGAGTTCCAAGGGTGTTTTATCAGGTATCCGGGGACTCAGAAACAACCACAAAAAATTTCAGGGGTAATTCAGGAGGCTTTAGGAGCGTTTTAGGGGATCTCGTTTGGCTACATGAGGTTCATACAAGGGTTTCAAAGGGATCTCAAAAGAAGTTAGAGAGTTTAAAGTGTTTCAAGGGGTCTCGAAGGCGCTTTAGGGGCTCTCAGTAAGTTTCACGGGAAATTTCAGGCGATTACAAGGGGTCTTGAGAGAGTGTTACGGGTTCAGGTGATTTTTTTTAATACACTACACCGTCTTCAGCCAGAGGCTGCAAAGGCTGAACATTACCATACACGAGACAACGGACAACACACATAACACTCAGTTTCCCCTACTGGGGCGGGAATCGAACCCGCCCTCTGAGGCTTACGAAACGCCTAGACGACTGACGTCGCTAACCGCATTGCCACGAATCCCACAAATTTTCCAGGAATTTTTTCGTCTGGAGGTTCCAAAGGATTTTCAGTGGTTTTAAGGTGGGTTTAGAGATTTTATGGAGGTCTAAGGAACGTTTCAGGGAGTTTCAGTAGCATTCAAAAGGTTTCAGGAAATATTAGTGGATCTCAGGAGGTTTTAAAGGGAATTTCAGAAAGTCTCAGGAGCGGTGTATAAATTTCAGTGGAGGATGGGGTTTCAGGGGGTTTCAGGGGGTTTCAGGAGGCTCAAGGGCGTTTCAAAAAGTCTCAGGATAAATCTGGGGCGTTTCATGGAGTCTCAGGAAAATTCAAGTGCATTTTAAGGGGCTTCCGTTGATTTGTGCGCCTCGGGACCACTTGACCATCTCCTTCCCCTTAGCTATCCTTGTGCATTGGGGTCATGTTTGACCCAAACCGTGTACTACGTCAGCGAGCTGCTGCCAACGTAATGCATTAGGATGGTTGAGGACTAGAACAGAACTTGATTCCACGCACACGGTTGCTGAAACCACGTTTCGTTAAGGACAGAAGAGCCCGTCTAACGAATTGGAAGTCGTGGGTTTATTTCCCACCGAAGCATTATTGGAAATGTTTTATTATTTGGAATATTTTATTGTTTGCAAATTCAATTGTGTTCAATACTTTTATTACTTTTGCTCGATCATATTTTAAATGTGCCGTAAAACCTTTTCCTTCCCTTTAGATAAGCAGTGGGGGGGATCGTGGGCGATAAAGTAATGGACCCCGTTCGAGCCCGGATACTTTTTCCCCCGTCTAGGTAGAGTGCATTTCCTTTCACAGGTCGACACAGCAGGAGGACAACTTCGCCCATCGCGTCGCGTCGGTGTGGGTGAGCTGCATTGTGTGCAAGTGCATTTCCCAGTGATGAAAAGTGGCGCACACTTGATTTTTGTTTTGTGCAACGTGCACTCGAGCTTTCCACCACACCGAATGAATGCACAGTTGTTCGTCGTCGAAGAGTGAACGCGTAAAGAGGATTGCTGTAGTCAGCGCAGCGTTGGCGTTGGCTGGCTGAATCGGGATTAGCGTCAAAAGGTGATGATGGATGGTGCGGAAGAATGGTTTTTGGAGGAGTTAGCAGCAGGTGGCAGCAGGGGTAATGAAAAAGTTCTCTGGAACAGGTCGCGTACTTATCATTACATCTATAGCTTGATCCTAGGGGAAAATGTATTCATTCTGGAGCTAACTGAGGCCACTGCAAATGGATGCACCGTTTTGAAATGGAAAAACAAAGCCGTTGTCGATGTTGGGTTCTCGTGATGAGGTATTTTTGCAGAATTTTCCATTTTGAAATTTGGAATAACAAAAACACTTATATTTCTGATGTTTTCCGAAGGATTTGGAAAAATTTAGATGCAAAACAAAAACAATTTCATTAGGAAACATATATTTTGTGACCGCCACCATTGTTTACTAAAATTAGCACCCTTTTACATATACTGTATTGATTTAATTGTTTAATAAAATAACGATGCAATATAAAAATTGTGTACCATGCTTTGAATTCAATTTTGTTGACTTCTTTCTGGTCGAATAATCGCAGTAAAATTCATTAATTGTCTACTTCAATTTGAATTATCCACAGACCGTATCACATATCAATGTATTCACGGTGGAAAAAGTTCGAATCAGTGTTTATGAGTATCTCCAATGATGGTACTCAACCTCATTACAATACACGCATTGTATTCGACCAGCCTCCCATCAGTAGCACCAATGACACCAGAGCTCTGTCAATATGACAGCACCCACCTATCCACCCACCGCGCACCACTGCAGAAAGGAGGACATAAGCTTTGATGGGTTAAAAATAGCGCCTCCGGGCAGAGATGCGTACCTACAGTCAGTGTGCAGCGCCGGGGTGCAGTGATAAGGGAACGAACAGAGTAGCGAGGGAAAGCAACCTCATCAAACATGCAAATTTATTCAAATTAATTTATTGCTCAACAAAGCGTCACTATTTTTCAATCAAGTTAGCGTCAATGGGTTTTTTAATCCGATTGTCGATGGCTGGCGCGCTGCTGAAGCATTAATGGTGCGAATAAATTATCGTTTGCAACATTTTATTAATTTATATTTGATTTGACTCTCTTGGTTTTTTTTTCATTTGCTGCCTCATTATTCCAGGTTCCAGCAAATGCTGCTGGATGCAGCCACAATCGTGGTTGGGTCAGCAGCAAGGTCACTCCTCACAATTTGTCCGCACCGCAAACTGAGGTCGCCCTGAGGTTGGATATTTTTCTGTTGATGTTAATGGTTGTTGCAATCAACCATGATGACAGAGGTAGGTCGGCTTTGGGGTGGACATTGGGGTGAGCATGTTTAAATGGTTGCATTATTATGAGATGAAATGATCTAGTGAACTATTCAGTTTGTTCCTCATTTGCACCAAATAATGTGATTTGCAGTTTATTGATTCTACAATGATTTTTCATTAGGGCCTACCTGACTTTATCGATTGGGCTGCAAAACGGTGAGTTGATAGGAGAGCGTCCAACATAGCTCTGGTCCTCACAAGTTCCTACCTCATGCTTCCACGGGTCAAGCGATGACAAAGACCGTCAGCTAAGAGTTGTGTGCTTAGCTGGTAGTGCAGCTTGGGCACTGTTGTCCTTCTGACTTCAGCTAGATTGAGGAGGTACGATTCGAGCGTTTGTTCACCAAGGAGGTGCGGCTCAAACAGCGTCTGTTCTGGCATCCAGCGGCTGAGTAAGAAACGCTGCACCACGCCCAGCTAGATCCAAGGTGGTAGCCCCATCAGCGTGGTCATCCCAGTGTTGGTTGGGACGTTAAACAGAACTGGCACGATGGCCCTCCGGCGAGACAGGAGTGTTGGCGTAGGCCCAATAAGCCACCAGTAAAAATCCCCTTTGCGAATAACATAGGAGAAAATACGACTCGATACAATCGGCAAAGACCCACGCGACGAAATAAGGACTACGGTTTGAAACTTGGAACATGGAATTGCAAGTCACTAGGTTCCGCAGGATGTGACAGGATAATCTACGACGAACTACATCCCCGCAACTTCGACATCGTGGCGTTGCAGGAACTTTGTTGGACTGGACAAAAAGTGTGGGAAAGCGAGCATCGAGCGGCTACCTTCTACCAAAGCTATGGCACCACCAATGAACTGGGAACCGGATTTATAGTGTTGGGCAAGATGCGACAACGTGTGATCGTGTGGCAGCCGATCAACGCAAAGATGTGCATGTTGAGAGTTAAGGGCCGTTTGCACAGCCTCGTCAACGTGCACTGCCCTCACGAAGGGAGACCTGATGATGAGAAAGTAGCGTTTTGCATGCAGTTAAAACCAACATACGATGGTTTCTCGACAGGTGACGTGAAAATAGATTACCGACATTGACGCGCAGGTAGGAAGGGAGGAAATGTGCAGACCGGTAATCGGGCGCAACAGCGTGCACGCCGTATCGAATGATAACGGCCAGCAATGCGTAAACTTTGCAGCCTCCCGTGATATGGAAATCCGATATTGAGCGGCTACGTAACGTAGAAGTGGCTCAAGATTATGCGCAGCAGTTAGCAGTGGGCCTACCAACGGAAGAGCAGCTTGGTGCAGCTACACTTGAAGATAGCTGGAGGGACATCCGATCTGCCAGAAGTAGTACCTCGGCTGCGGCATTATTCTTCACGACTCCGAATCACATAAACGACTGGTACGACGGCGAATGCGAACAGTATAAAAACGAAAAGAATTCAGCATGGGCGAGAATGTTGCAACACCGTGCGAGGACGGATGAGGCACGTTACAGACAGGCGCGTAACCGACAGAATTCAGTCTTCCCGAGGAAGAAGCACCAGCAGGAAGAACAAGATCGCGAAGCGATGGGAGAGCTATACCGCGCTATGGACACACGGAAGTTCTACGAGAAGCTGAACCGCACTCACGAGCGAGCGTGATGTGGTCGAGCGGTGGCAGCAGCATTACGATGAGGACCTCAATGGCGACGTTACCAGCACTGAAGGTGGCATGGTAACAGATCTGGGAGTACGTGCACAGGACGAAAAACTTCCAGCCCTCAACTACCAAGAGAATGAGGAGGAGGTTGGCCGGTGGAAAAACAACAAAGCCGCTGGTGCAGATCAACTATCAAGCCAACTTCTAAAATACGGTGGAGAAGCACTGGTGAGAGCACTACACTAGGTCATTACCGAGATTTGGGAGGAGGAAGTATTACCGGAGGAATAAATGGAAGGTATCGGGTGTCCCATCTACAAAAAGGGCGACAAGTTGGATTGTAGGAACTATCGCGTGATCACACTACTGAGCGCTGCCTACAAGATACTCTCTCAAATTCTATGCCGCCGTCAATCACCGATTGTAAGAGAGATCGTGGGGCAATATCAGGCTGGATTCATGGGTGAACGCGCTACAACGGACCAGATGTTCACCATCCGTCAAGTGTTGCAAAAATGCCGCGAATACAACGTGCCCACACTTCACTTGATCAGTTATGACCAGTTATGACACATTATGCACGAATACGGACTCCCGGATAAACTGATACGATTGATCAAGGTGACGATGGATTCAAATCTCGTTGGGAGTTACGGCAAGGTGATGGTCTTTCGTGTTTGCTGTTCAACATTGCTTTAGAGGGTGTAATAAGGAGAGTGGAGATAAACACAAGTTAAACGATTTTTACGAAGTCCGTTCAGCTGCTTGTATTCGCTGATGATATGGACATCATAGCTCGCAAATTTGAGACTATGGCGGAAACGTACATCCGACTAAAGAATGAAACCAGGCGAATCGGACATTAATGTGTCGAAGACAAAGTACATGATGGCAAAGGGCTCCAGGGAGGAATCACCGCGCCCGCCACCCCTAATTTATATCGACGGTGATGAAATCGAGGCAGTTGAAGAATTCGTGTACTTGGGCTCATTGGTGACCGCCGACAACGACTCCTGCAAAGAAATTCAGAGAGGCATTGTGGCAGGAAATCGAGCTTACTTTGGACTACTCAGAACTCTACGATCGAACAAAAATCTCCGTCATACGTAGTTTACTATCTTCAAAATGCTGATTAGACCGGTAGTCCTCTATGGGCACGAAGCATGGATTCTATGTGCAGCAAACCAACGCAAAAAGCGGAGAGGCGCCTAGTATTTGAAGCTCTGGTTATAGGAGAGATTTAACCCCCAAATCCCTTCCTTTGTGTACAGGATTGGATATCAGCAAGCACACCTGGAGACACCCAAACGGCAAAATTTACAACAAAATCGACCATGACGCCATTGTTAACTTAATTTTTGAAGACATTTTTGGTATGATTCCAGGAAAATTGATATCAATTGTTATTAAATCGTCACTTACTTTTTAATCCTCTCAGATGCATACTCTCCTTTTATGTAGAGGCCACACACTTTTTTTTTTTAATGTGTGGAGCTTTGGCTTGGCTCCCTCCCACCGTTAGCAGTTAATGAACGGGCCCTTGAAAATTGAGCATACTTTGTACTCTGCCTTCCAAATTCAATTAGAAGCTTATTAATTAGCCTAAAAGTCTTCTCAGCGATTGAATCTAAACTAGGGTAGTTCCCCAGCCAACACGAAGTCACATATGATGTAGAATAGGATGCTAAAGTGGAGGCCATATGCATACATGCTTCCATTTACGGCGTGTGAAGAGTACGCATATCACCTCCACTTTTGCATCCTATTCAACATCATATGCGATCGTGTGTTGGCTGGGTCGCCAATTGTTGAACGGTTAGTACTGGCATTTTGGTTTTCGTTCGTTTTTCTGTGCATAATTCCACTTTAAATAGTTGAAAAATATCCAGTGAACGTCTAGATCTACTCATCCCTTATACTGCCCATTGAATTTGTATTCCCTTAAATTCCATTTTCTAAGAGAAAATAAAACATTTGTATGGGAAGTCTGTAACCCAAATGTTGAACGCTTCCTTAACCTAGCTCATCCTAATGTTGGACGGTTCTCGCCAATTGTTGAACGGTTAAAGCTTTGTTCGTAATTGATGACGTATAACCCGACATCAACCTATCATTCACCTGTTTTTATTTTGGCCACCAAACCCAACATAGACCCAACAGTTATGCGATGTGAGTCCAACAGTGGTCCAACATTTGATAAAACTTGACCCGACTTTGACCCGACATCCGATATTTTTTCACTCTGGCGGAATTTTTTCCGGGTTTTCGTGTTTTGTTCCTAGCTAGTTCGAGCTAGTGACAATTCATTTAAATGACAAGGAATCACTCATTTGAAGAGAGCTCTAGTGGACTGAAATCGTTTTAAACATGCCTAGATGCAAAAATGGCTGAAAAGATTTGATTAGAAGTGAAAACGACATAAGAAAAGTATGCCTTTAAAAGCCCCTGTAACACTTCTGGAAACCCATGGGACCCACTCAACCCCCAAGAACACTCGTGGAACTACCCTGAAATCCCTTGGAAACACGTGGGTTGCTCCTGAACCTCCTGGAACGCCTTGAAATACTCCTGGGACCCCCTTAACACTCTGAATTCCTCTTGAACAACTCTGGAATGCCCTTGAAACCCATTGAAAACCACTGGAATCTTTCTGAAGCCCACTGGAACACCCCTAGAACATCCCTGGAACGCCCTTGAAACCCCATGAAATGCACGGTTAGGTAAAGTGAAAAAAAATTCTAGCAGTCATGCTAACATCGTAGATTATGCCAGTGTTCAACAATTGCATAATGATAGTGTGATAAGACAAATATTTTTTTCAAATTAAATTACAATGAAAATGTGATTTTAAACAATGTTAAACTGTTAAGGACATCCTTCCAGCTCTAACTAACGTCAGACTATGGTGTGCCTTTGATATTTGTGGTTGATTTGCCCGCAAAGCTTATTTCGTAACAGCAATTTCTTAACATTAATCTTAAGAATTGTGTAGTTTTCGTGTCATCAGCGGTACTAAATTTTCAATCAATTTTTTTGACATAAAATATGTATAATTTTGTAAATTAATTAGAGCAATATCGTGACCCACATGTATATGCATCTACATCATACGTTTACGTTGGATGAAAATTACATAAGAAAGATTTATAATAAAATATTCAGAAACTGTTCAACATTTGGGTAGTGTTCAACAATTAGCGAATTACCCTAGTTCCCAGTGGCGCCTACATGTCGGCGCCTGGTAACGATACTCGCCATCAAAGATAAGAGAACCAGTCGTCCACTTGTCAACTCCAGTGCGGATCATTTGTCCCCGCACGCAATTAGCTCAGCAAACAGTTGTCGAATTAGCTTCGATTGTCACCTCGCTCATCCATCTCCAAAACCGGTCGCTTCCCTATCAGACCATCAGACCGACCCTAAAAATGTGCGTTTCTTCAATTTGAAGCCCGCTGAAAACAAGATCGACATTAAACCACTCCAGTGCCATTAGGTTCAACTGACTAAATTGATAACCCCGCCTGCCTGCAGCCATTAGTCGCGGACAATCACCAGATGATGATCGTCCGCTTTCTGGATGGAAGCAGTTGTTTGTTTGGTTCCAGTTATATAAGTGATCTATTTATAGCAGCCTGTACATCGGCAACTGGATCGATCTGAACCAATTCAAAGTTGTTTTAGCAATTTACAGCGTGCGTTATTCAATTTAGATGGATTGCCACGGACAATCGAATTGGTTGATATATTCTCTCGGAATCATTCGGCATATGTTTTTCGACCTTTAGCAAACAGTTATGGGGCTGTCTGATCTTTCGATTTATGAACATAATAACTCCATTGAGGGTAATCTCCTCGTATGAACAACATAAACACTCTTTTCGTGGAAACATGTCTTCCATGATGTCTGATCCGCTCCAGGCACAAAATTGCAATTGTGACTCAAACAATGATCTTCTTCTTCTTTATGGTTCGACGTCCCCTCTGGGACTTGGCCTGCCTCGCTTCAACTTAGTGTTCTTTGAGCACTTCCACAGTTTATTAATTGAAGTGCTTTCTTTGCCTGCCATTGCATGAATTTATATATTGTGAGGCAAGTACAATGATACACTATGCCCAGGGAGTCAAGAAATTTTGCTGACCGGAACGAGAATCGAACTCGCCGTCTCCGGATTGGCGATCCATAGCTTTAGCCACTAGGCTAACTGGAGACCCCTCAAACAATAATAAATATTCTGAATAATACAATTTACTTCAATTACAGCTTGTTACAATCGTGGCAAATGGAAGGTTAAAATTAAATGTGGAACACATAGAGAGGAAGAGGACAACTTTGTCCTAATTCACCAATAGTGGAAGCAACGAGGTGTGTGTTGATCTGCGGTTCACAAGAGATCCCTCTAGTAGACCGAGTACCCGTAGACGGTAAATGCAAGATAGTGCTTCTTGTTTAAGATAAATGTGTAGTAAGGGGTAACGTCATAGAGAACTTCGAGCGTTGCCGTGGGAGTTAAAGAGAACGCTCTAGACATCGTTATTATAATGCTTATATGCTTATAAGCACATCCTTTGGAGAAGGAATAATTTTGACTGGATCGCTCTTACTTCGCATTTTTGCCACCACACAAGACACTTTGTTTCTGTGTTGCTTCGTTCTTGAGTTATGATTTTTTAAAGTAAGTAGTGTCCGGGAAAAACAAAAAAAATCCACCTGAGTTTTCCGGTAAAATAGGCGACCTTGAATTTTTCTCAATTTTTTTTTGCCTTTCTCGTACACTAAGTGTACTGGAAAGGCTATATGTTCACTCCAAAAACGACTTTTTGATAGAAGGCCCGGAGGGTCTAGTCACATATACCAATCAACTCAGCTCGACGAATTGAGGTGATGTCTGTGTGTGTGTGTGTGTGTGTATGTGTGTGTGTGTATGTGTGTGTGTGTGTGTATGTGTGTGTGTGTGTGTGTGTGTGTATGTGTGTGTGTGCGTATGTGTGTGTATAAAAAAACTCACATCACTTTTTGGCAGTATACCTCAATCGATTTCAATGACCGACGGTTCATTCGACGCGGAATCTGGTCCCATTGTTTCCTATTGGAAATGGTTGGGATCGGTCCAGCCGTTCCGGAGTTATGGCCATTTACGTGTTCCGGATCAGTACCCTTGGAAGGGGCTATACATAAAAATGTAACAAACGCATACATGCGACACCGGTTCCGGATGTCCCGCCGGAAGTGGCCAAATATAAAAGTGAACCAAATCCATGCATGCGACACATCAAACTGCGGCATTTTCGATAACCTGATGAGCAGTTAGCAAGAAAACAGTTTCAGATCATATCTGAACCGGTAGTGTTCCAGAACCGGTTCCGGATGTCCCGCCGGAAGTGGCCAAATATAAAAAGGAACCAAATCCATGCATGCGACACATCAAATTGCGGCATTTTCGATATCCTGATGAGCAGTTAGCAAGAAAACAGTCAGACCATATCTCAACCGGTAGTGTTCCGTAACCGGTTCCGGGTGTCCCGCCGGAAGTGGCCAAATATAAAAGTGAACCAAATCCATGCATGCGACACATCAAACTGCGGCATTTTCGATAACCTGATGAGCAGTTAGCAAGAAAACAGTCTTAGACGATATCTGAACCGGTAGTGTTCCGGAACCGGTTCCGGATGTCCCGCCGGAAGTGACCAAATATAAAAGAGAACCAAATACATGCATGCGACACATCAAATTGCGGCATTTTCGATAACCTGATGAAGAGTTAGCAAGAAAACAGTCTCAGACCATATCTCAACCGGTAGTGTTCCGAAACCGGTTCCGGGTGTCCTGCAGGAAGTGGCCAAATATAAAAGTGAACCAAATCCATGCATGCGACACATCAAACTGCGGCATTTTCGATAACCTGATGAGCAGTTAGCAAGAAAACAGTCTCAGACCATATCTGAACCGGGAGTGCTTCGGAACCGGTTCCGGGTGCTCCGCCGGAAGTGGCCGTATATAAAAGTTGACAAAACTTTTGCATACGGCACATCAAATAACGGCTTTTTCGACAACTTGATGACCGGTTATTGAGGAAGTGGGCTAAAACCACATTATGGACTGTCAGTAGTGCCAAAACTAGTACCGGGTTTCCCTCCGAAAGCGGCTCAATATGAAATTGAGCCAAACCCATGGCTTTTTTGATAACCTAATAAACTTCAGCAAGTATATATACTCCGACTATTTAAGAGACTATCGGTAGTGTTCCGCAACCGATTCCGGGCCGGAAGTGACACCAAACCTATGCATGCGATAGCTCAAATCACGGCTATTTAGGTAACATGTTGAACAGTTGCAAGAAAATAGACGCAAGCCATATCAGTGTGTTACGGAACCAATTACGGGTGTCCCGCCAGAAATGGTCAAATGTAAAAGACAACCAATACATGCGACATTTCAATGACTTTTTCAGTAACAAGATAAACGGTTAACCAACGAATTATCTCAGAACCGGTAGTGTTCCAGAACTGGTGACAAGACGAGTAACGCGTCGGAAGTGGTAAAATATAGAAGGGAACTAAACCATAGCGGCGTTTTCGATAATCTAATGAACGGTCAACAAGAAAATAGTCTCAGGCCACATCTAGAACTTGTAATAATATTTCGAAATCGTTTGCGGGTGTTCCATCGGAAGTGATTTAATAGAAGTTAACCAAAATCATGCAAGCGATACATAAAATCGTGGCTTTTTCAAAAATTTGCCGAACGGTTAGCAAGAAAATAGCCTCAGATCACATTCAATTTCGGCTTTTCAGTTGACAAAAACCTAGTCCCAGACAATATTTGAGACCACCGGAATCGGTTGCAGGTGTCCCGCCGGAAGTGGTCAAGCGCAAAATTTAACAAAACCGATGCAAGCTGCACATCAAATAGCGGAATTATAAAGGTGAACAAAATAAATGTCAAAGCGATAAATCAAATTGTGGCTTTTTTGATAGCATGTAAACGTTGGGTAAGATTTTCTTGCGATTTTCGACTGGGAAGATTATTTCGAATAATTTGTTCTGGCTTGCAGTCTTAATAATTGGCCTACGAATTTATTTTCTTAGCTCCAACGTTTCGATCCCAATTTGGATCTTCATCTGGGATCTATTTTTATTTGAGTTGGGCAAGATTCTAAGATTATATATGCAAGAGAACAAAATCGTCACCAAAGCGATCTCTTCAAATCACACCATTTCAGATTCCTGCGGTGTAAATGTATAGTAGGATGGATCAACGTTTTATGGAAAAATATAATTTAATCGCATAAACACCTTATACAGTTTTTCAATCTTCAATCTCCTTATGCTTTTGAAATTACTGCTCACAATTTAGGTGCGGCTGGTTAAGCCCTCACTTTTCTTATTGCGATTGAAATTTGAATGGAAATGAAATTCAAGAATTTGAATGCATTTTTCTCGTGGGAAGGTCAAATTTTACATGAATCATGTTACCAATGATTATAAAATATAGCCTAAAGTGTGCTGAAATAAACATTGGCGAAGATCACAAAGTGATCTGTGATTTTGAATACAGTTAACCTTCTTCATGCATTAGCTGCCGTAGTAAATGGAATGGGGTCATAATGACCCCAATACACGACTAGGGTTGAGGTGGTCAAGCAGTCAACTGAGAGGTCTGATATTTTTCAGCTCTGTTTTGCTGTTGAACATAACATCGGAGTATGTATCATTAATAAGTTTTGAAAATCAATGATGGCTTTGTTAAAATTGCTGCTTTTCTATATGAAGTGTTTTCAGGATGCAGGAACATTTTGGCTAACGTCGACGAAAAGTTCATGAGTACATATTCGACGAGAAAGGCACTATCACCACTAGGTGGATTAATCTGGGTTTTTTGTTCATATATTCAAGAACAATGCCTGTGAAAAAAGTTCCATGAAAACCTGAGACCCTTCGGCCCAATTTGTACGGTAATAAAAAAAATCCCCAGAATCATAACCACAAGACATCAGGTTTATCTGTAGATGTAATATCTACACCTCCGGGGAAGTGTGTGCTGAATAAGCATTGCATCCTCATCAGAGGAAGTGTAATCACCATTTGGCAAACGAAGTTTGTTGACTTAGAAATCATCAGATTTCGCAAGTGATTTTTTAACATTTTTACAAAGGTTTTTCCAGCCGGATTGTTCAGCAGACCGGAGAGCTTTCTTGTAGACCTTGCAAGCCGACCTGAAAGCCTCCGATGCAGCCCAACGTCGTCTGTTTCAACTTTTTCTACATTGTTTCTTGAGCTTGACTAGATCAGAGTTCCACCGGGGGGTTCCTCTTGTGGCTTCACAGACCACCGAGGGCAAGCTTCTTGGAAAGCTTCCATGGTGAAGGCCGTGGTACTATCAACGGCATCATCCAAATCACCTGGAGTGTTAATGGATGGCGAATATCAATGAAATTCGACTGCAAACAAATCAGTAAAGAGATCCCAGTTGGTTGACCGGGGATTCCTGAAACGCCAAGTATCCGAAGTAACATTTACATGTTCAAAAAAGATGTAGCGATGGTCAGATCAAGATTCTTAATCTGACACATGCCATTTGATTAGCTCGTGATTAATTCCACTGGAGCAAAGCGTATGTCTAACACTTCCTCTCTGGCAGATACCATGAAGGTTGGGCGTGATACAAGTGATACAAGATTTGTAATACTCAAACGCTCCATCAAACTGGAGCATCTCAAGCCAATGTCTGAGCTGCCCCAGATGATATGGCATCACTGCCAACAATTAGCAGAAGGCCTTTCGAAATACAGTATGCAATCAATCAATTGTGACAACACACACATCTCTGGTGGATAGTTCAGAGGCGAGTGGAGCAACGATTGCGATGTTGATAAGCACACAGGTTCGAGGCATAACACGCGACTATGCCATTTCATTTTTACTGACAGTAGCAAACACCGTGTTCACAAGGTTTTCAAGATAGAAATTCCCCTTACGAAAGTTAGGTGCTTGGACTATGGCAACTTGGGCTGTACCATTTTGCATAAGTCTGCAAAGATTGATCGTTGCTGTTTTTTTATGCTGAAGATTTATCTGAGCTATTCTTACCGTAGCCATTACCCAAACTAGAAAAGATTGAACTCTTTACAATCACAGCATAAAAAAGAACAGCAAGCAATAAAACCAGATTGGAAACAATGGGAAAACGCCAAATTCGAAGATACACAGAATGCACTGTGTAAATCTTATAGTGCGGAACCAAATAGGAGACAATTAAAACTAATTAACAACATCTTCATAATCCCGTCCTTATTTAGCCTCGAGTTTGAAACTAAAGAAGGGCAGCTGATTGCCTCGGAGATCCACTGCGCTTTTTCTCGGTTAGTGCAGCAAGGGCAAAATACAGTTAAGGGTGCCCTGGTACTCCACAGGTTCCGTTAGGCACGGTAAGCGTATAGCCGCATCACACCATAAACTAGGGGTCACCTTTTCAGTGGATCTTTACCATAGAAACAGGCGTTCCGTAGTGTTATTCTTAGCCAGTTGAACCAACCGCTACCGACACTACACAGCTATCTAGGCTGATCGGGAAAAGAAGTTAATATTGATGATCAACTTCATATTGACTCGAAAAGCGGCAGATTGTATAGCAGTGGAGGAAGCTTATGCTTTTTAGAAGAGGGAAGCAGTGAATATGCTGGTGATTAGCTCGACTAAGACAAAGTACACGATTGCGAGAAGAGGCAGAAGCAGGCGTATTCGAGTATTACTACTATTATATAGCAAAAATGTTATCAACTGCCCATGACATCCCCTCATGAAGACTAAAACAATGCAATTGATTCTGATTGCGATTCTCATGACGTCGCAGTCACTACATATGGCGATGGCCGGTCCGGCTAAACTGGAGCTCGAAAAACGACAACTGACACACACTCAGGGCTCCAATTGATGCCGCCGGTAGCAGATGACATCGATGGCCACAGCTGCCTCTAACTGAGTGCCACTTAGGCCACTTTGCGCTACTCCACACATGGGACGGCGGCAGCACATGCACTGACCTCGTGTTCGTTCGGTTACTGATTGACTGGTGGTGTGGTGGGACTGTGGAGCGCTATCGGAAAGTGTTGGAACAAATGTTGGTACATATACTGGGTGATAGATGATTTATTTTTTAGATGTGAAAAATGTTTAATTGTGGGTATTGATATACAATGCCACCATAATTCCATTATGAAACATAAAGCCAATTTATTTTGCATTTTACGCTCGCTCACTAAAGTTAACGGTCATTGCAGCACACTGGCTAAGTCCCAAGGTGGCCCAGAATAGAATAGAATTAAAGCGATAAAAGTAAAAATTCTCTAGGCTTTCTCAGCTTCAACATCATACAAGGTTTCAGTTTTTTTTTTAAATATTTCATTCCTGATGTTTCCTGATATTTGCAATTACAAATAGATCATTTTAATCATTACATACGATTGGAGCACCCTAACACCCCATCATCAGCAATCAACGACATCGCACACCACAGAAGAAAGGTCACGCGAAACACTTTGCATGTCACAAGTAGCCGTAAAACTGAAATTGATTACCCACCAACCAGCCAGGCGGTATCCGTACGCAACAAAACCGAGCACATTTCCTCCCAGTCGAGCAGTAAGCAAAGGCAACGGCAAAGGACCCCTCAAAATGCAAATGCACCGAACTCCAAAGCGCACCCTAATCGATGTTTGTCGTGTCGTCTCGCAATTAATATGGGACCGTTTTAAGTCAACCCCACCGTGAACGAACGGGAGCGAAAAGTGCACCAATGCATCCAACTGACCGGCCACAGGTGTGTAGGTCGGAACTCGGAAGCCGCACAACGCACCACGGCGCGGTGAGATTTGGACTGCGTGATATTGATCTCGGTGCACGGCAACACTTGAATGCACAATTTTCTACGTTAGGTCATTCCATAACGAATGCACCAGTTAGTTGTGCCCGGCGGCGGCGAAGCGATGAAGTCACGCAGTTATCCTCGACCAATTTGACGGTGATTATCTGGTTGACCCCGGGCGAAAACCGGGGAAGCCTTCCTGGCTAGAACCGGATGAAACACCGGAAGTGGGTCAGTTGCACTATGGGAAATGGTTTGAGAAGCGCGTGGTGCATTCGTACGTGAGCAACAATTTGCGACAAAGGCTTTATCGGTTTTGGGGGATCTTTGCGGTATATTTTTCCGTTTGTAGGAGTAAGTCAATTCATTAGGTCCGCTTCTGGTTAGAGTGGGGTGCATAATTTATGTATTTCAACAGTGTTGATTGAGGGTGTTGTTGCGTGAGAAGCATTCGAAGTTTGACAAGTTTTTATGTTAATTATGTTACTGAATGGCTACGTTGACGGGTTGAATGACCACCTGCTTGCACTTTCGACGCTCTCGGATTAGCTCCAAGCCCAGACCCGTGCACAGAAAAGGCGACAAGGGAGGGTTTTCCTTAAATTTGGCAAGGGGCAGAGGGGCGCTTAGTGTAAGGAACATCTAATTTAACCCCCAAAACCCCTCCCTTGTGCTCGGGCTTGTCCAAGCCAGTTCGATTCTACTAATGCGCTAATATACACATCAGATCTATACATCACTAATTTTGATAAAGATACTTCGTGGGTTCCACTGGATTTAATCTAGGACCAATCGCATCCAATCCAACTGGACGTCTCCAATCCGCTGTATTTCCAATATTTAAGGTAACTAACTACCTGGCACGGTAAATGCTGGGTATGCTGCGCAATACAGATCCCATAGTGATCCACTAGCCTCTGCCCAGCAACTCGTATCCTTACCTCCTCGTGGTACCGGCCGGAAACTACGAGCAACCTTAGGGAAGATCGGGTAACCCCCCTCCCCCCATCGGGGAACTTTGGTCGTAGGCTGACAGGGAAGGGAGGGGGGTAGGGGTTGTTTGCTTCTGCAAACCTGAGCACCTGTTCTCCAGGAGGAGCGGCTCACAACAGCGTCTGATCCCCATGTTAGGGGCAGCTGATCTACGTCCGAGTGCCAGGGAAGGATTCTAAGCTCAACTGTGTACTATGATCCTCATAAGCGTAACTAGGTTACAGCAAATGGGGAGGGGGGGGGGGGGGGTAAGGCCATGTCAATATAGATTTTCTACACTAAAAAGATACTTTCCGCCTGAATTACGTGATTTTTTTTCCGAAATGGATTTTTCAACAGGGGCCAGACCCCCCCCCCCCCCCTGGTCACCACCTATTCACGCCAATGATGGTCCTCCGGAAAGTAGGGGGTTGGTGTCGGGCCCTACGAGCCAGCCGTAAAAAAAAACATTGTACCGAAAAATCAGCAACAGAGTAATACGAACCGAGACCAACGGCAACGACCCCAGCGAACAAAAAGGAATTGCGATTGGAAACTCGGTACGTGGAACAGCCGATCTCTCAACTTCATTGATTGGGAGCACCCGCATACTCGCCGATCTACTGAAGGACCACGGGTTCGGCATCGTAGCGCTGCAGGAGGTGTGTTGGACAGGATC
>NC_085138.1:396043007-396068007 GCF_035046485.1 Aedes albopictus | reverse complement strand
AAGTTCGTGGATTTCTTTAGGACCAAACTAGATATTTTCACAATTGTCATTTTACAGTGTCCAGGCTGCAATGTCTTGCAGAATAAAATAACTAGATTTACAAGTACTTTATTAATTGTTAAATATTGAAAAACTGGCTAACGGATATCTACAATATAATAACTTATTGTTAATTTGATATTGACATAACGATTTGAAGATTATTTGCATCATATTACAGTTCTTCTTGTGAACCCCCATGCGAACAGTAAGCATTATACTGCCACCGCTAGGCGACTGTATGTCTAGTATTACAATGCCCCCTCATCGCCATTCTCCGCTTCCCCATTCAACCATTCCCACTGCCCACCACTGAGGTCCGATTGCTAAGCACAGCACAAAGCGGTTTAGAACAAACGCTTCATGCCGACACATACGGCAGCCGTAGGAAAACGTGAGCTAAAACACCCCGTTTTCCCCTCCTTCCTCATCAAACCCATCCACCCACTGCCCCATAATCTACCCCCCAACCACACACACTCGCAAACTCGACATATGTACGTTCACTTTGCTTACATTAGCAATTTGAACGACTTTAAGTGAGCTGCTATTACGGAAAATTCGAACAACTGTTGAACAACCGCTTCGATCTTGAGCAGCACGAAAAGAAATCATCATTCAACATCCTAGCCGCTGCCGCTGCTCGCTCCCGTCGTGTCGTCCGTCGTGGGTCACCCTTGTCGCCCCCGCGTGGATTCGACCCTTCAAGTAGCACGTCAATCAGCTCAATCCACAGGCAGCAATGTGCTGCGCTGGTTCGACTCATTACTCACTTCATAGTCGTTGTTCGAGATAATGCACCTGTCAGGGTTCTTTGTACTGCTGCTGCTGGTTGGCCGGTGCTGGCTTCTCAGTTTCGATTTCCTCAATCCGCGAGGAGTCCGCTTCAACCGTCTGCCACCAAGTCGGAGTGTGAGGAAATTTCCCATAAATGGAGCTGCATGGTCATTTATCGTGTAGTGGCAGCGATTGGTTGGGACCGGTTTTCTTTTCCTGGCAATAGATCAAGATGTGTGTAGGTTAGGTACATATCTTGATCTTCGAATGTGAACGACTGCGGACTGGGGGATGGCGGTGAATGGATGGATTTCTGCAGAAGGAAGGGGACCGGGGGAAGGACATTACCCGAGAATGATTGATGATTTCTCATTTGGACGATAGAGATGGAGTTTCATGATTGGATGAACAAGGATAAAGGGTTTCGCTGGAGCTGGTGCACGCGGTCGTTGGTTCACTGAATGTGGTTGGGGTTGGGGGCTGTCAACGAGCTCATGATGACACAATGGACCGGCTGGATGTATGGCTATATCAGCTGATTACGGAAATGGGTTGAGATGGATGAATGGTGCTGATTCAATCGAATCGACTGAATGGGTTTACTTGGATAATATTAAACGATAGATTTTCAGCACTGCATACATCAAGCACAGAATAAATTATAGAAAACAATTATCTACAGAATAGTTCTAATAATATACTACAGTTTGTCCAAACGTTCATTGTTAATATGTGCAAAAGTACAAATGGAACAACTTAATAAGCAGATAAAAGGTGATTGAAAGGTACTAACAGAACTTTGATGTTCACCTATGTAATGCCGAGATAAGCATAACAACACAAAACTTTGGATTACTTTGACATTTATGCACACATCAGAAACACGCATTTGATGAACAAATTGAGATTTGAATTATGAAATGAAATCCACATGTCCCGGTGGGAATCGAACCCACGACTACCAATTTGCTAGACGGGCGCTTCTTTCCTCCAAGCTATGGAGCCACTTGACTATCTACGACCCGTGAAGGTACAAAACTGAACTCGATTCTACTAATGCGCATCCCAAGTAACATTTTAAGTTTTGTACGGCTTTAAAGGTTTTCATGACCAATTTTATAAAACTTGTAATAAAACTGATTCATATATCAAAACCTCTTCGATAACCTCTTTAAGAGCATCTTCCGGCTAAGTGGATCACTCTCGGGGAGGTTTTGCAAGCCGTATCAAGAGTAGCAATAAAACTGTTCTAAAACCTAGTTGAAAAATGTTCCATATTCGAAAAGAGGTTATGATGATTGGTGTTGTTTTTTTTTTTTTTTTCAACAAAAGCTATGACAGCTCAAGATGCAGTGCAGAGAAGCTTCTTCAATGACACGTAAAGTTCAACATCATTCGCAGGTATAAAGTGATCATTTAAAATTAATATTTTAGTAGTTATTGTTTTACTAGGCTTGTGCGCTTTCATTTTTTCCGTGCATATGGGGGTTGCAGAAACACAAAATTCGAGATTGGTGAATATTATCATCCTGGAATTGAATAAATCAATTTTTAAATTAATAAAACTACCTCGAATTACAAGAAACCTCAGCTGAGAGAGTTGATTTATGTGAGCATGCTATGGAAATGACGGTAAACTACTATTGTATCAATTCATTGCCAATTTAAGCAAAAATAACTATTTTCCATTCACAATATCTAATTCTTCAATATGGCGACGACCATAATTACCGAAAATAAAACGAAAGCAAGTTTACTTTTATGATGACCGCAATAAACCTAGCAGTGTCGTAGTTTCTGCTTTTCCACCAACAGATGTCGTTACTAATCGAACGGATCGCCATCTGTTGAGAGTTTGAACAGTTTAATTGCGGTAATAATGTGGTAATGCCAGAAGGATTCCATATCGGAAAGTTTTGTTTACTCTTAAAATCTGGTTTTATGAATATCTTCAAGTATACTATAAAACACTTCATCAATGGTTTTCATAAAAGTAGTCATAAAACTGTGAATTTTTATTATTGCTGTAATAAAACTCTAATAAAAGTCAAACAAAACCAATCAACAATGTGGGCTTCGTGGCCGAGCGGTTAGCGGCGTCAGTCGTTTAGGTGTCTCGTAAGCCTAGGAGTGTGGGTTCGATTCCCGCCCTAGTCGGGGAAAACTTTTCGTCAAACGGAAAATTCTCCACTGGGCCACTGGGTGTTATAAGTGTTGTCCGTTGTCAAATGTTAGTAGTGTTCAGTCTGTAGAGGCCGCAAGGTCGAAGACGGTGTAATTGTCTTTCTTCTTCTAATTGCTATTTAGTATGGTTTGCTCTTTTTTCACGATCAGAGCACAACCAGAGGTCTGCTGGGGAGTGGTTTGAAATCGACCGGATAGTAGCTATCGATGGATATTGGAACGACTAGAATGGACTGCCCAGGTAACAATTTGATGCTGTACAAACGTTTCTCCAACTATTTTAAATCAGCCTTCATTTCAACAAAAAGCTGAGAACAAGAGGTACAATCCTTTATTCAGCTCCTAAGCATTTAATTTTGGTGATTTTAATCAACATTTAGTAGATTTGAAATTTTCTGAAAGGCTGTTTTAAAGCTTAGGATGCGCTTAATCAGTAATTAAATAGTTAAATTTATGAACCCACTTTCGTGGGTCTATTTTTACCGTTAGCTGCTTCTATTTCCAGAAAAGATGTTTCGGAATGCATAAATTAATCTGTGGAAAAACTGGAAATCGAACTCGGACCTACACCACACACAATTGCTGTATACGTCTCCTCGAAAACAAGAGCATTACTTGTTGTGTCTGAATAGTGAAGAATGTAGCCTGTATTAAGGCTGAAGAAGCGAGGTGAACTTCACGAAAACATGCTTGAGTTAGCTGTCAAAAATTATTTGATTAACCCTTATGTGGCCGACAGGGTACCCGGGTACCCAGCGCCCATTTTAAAAGCACGGTGTTGAAAAAAGCAAAAAGTTTGTCGGACACATAACGGTTAAAGACTGAACAACAGATGAATCATTCTGCATGTTGGTGTATGCTTTAAGGCTGGCTACACAAATGAAGAATACAAAATTCAACTTGATATTCAGCCATGTATGTATAGCTGATTATAGAGGTTGAACCAAGGGTCGAACAAGCCATACTTCAGACCAATATTCAGCTGAGCTAAATTTCCATGTGATTTAACCGTTATGTGTCCGACAAACTTTTTGCTCTTTTCCACACCTTGTATTTTAAATGGGTGCTGGGTACCCGGGTACCCATGTCGGCTGGGGACTTCTCCCCAGCTTCGCTGTTCAAACTCTGTATCAAGATATACTTGTTTTAATATTTAATATTTTTAATATTTTACACAAGCGAATAAATCACAAATCAAAGACTCAACTATCAGAAAGTTTTTAGCTTGCTGAAGAACTTAGTTGAAGACGACATCATTCTATGTTGTCGGGATTCTGAGATATAGAAGTTTGAACATTTTTGACCCTGGCGCCACCTAGCGGATTATTCTCGAACCAAAGACGCCATTGCCAGATTGTTCATAGCCTGCTGATCAACTTTGCTGAAAACGACATGCTTGTAGCTCATTAGGGTATCGAGATATACGTGTTTGAACTTTTCAGACACAAGGCGCCACCTAGCGGATAAATCACAAACCAAAGAATTTACTATCAGAAAGTTCTGAGCTTGCTAAAGAACTTTGCCGAAGACAGTATAATTCTATCTTCTCAGGTTTCTGAGATATGAGGGTTTCAACGTTTTTGACACTGTCATCGCCTAGCGGCCAAATCACGAACTAAAGTCGTTGCCAGTTAGTTCTGGCCCCGGAACCCGGAACCATGTGGATCAGGCACCCATGTCCCTGGAATTCTAAACTAGAAGAGTTTTTCGGGAAGCTGTGAAAATGTTATCAAAATCCATCGAAAAACAAAAAAGTTATGACCATTTTTATGCTTTTCCGAAGTTGAAAAATGTACGTTGGCTGGATGAAGATTAAAATTTGATTGAACTCTGCTCTGAAGTTCGAAGTAAGTTCTTTCTGAACCTCTTTTCGACTTTAATGTCGTTTTGAATAGAAGTCAAAAGCTTGTACATGTACTTCCAAGTTCATGAGTATGAGTAACTTTTTGGAGAATTAACTCCGGAACTAAACCGGAATTGAACCAAACTTGAACTTCTGAGTTCGTTCTTCAAGTGGAATCCGAACTTTTGGTTTCTTGGGTCACCTATCGAGCATCTTACAGAATCTTATTTTTTTGTTAATAATCAGAATCTTGAAGTATAAATGGTTTGACATGTGTACGCTCACTAGCGCCACCAAACGGCAGAGGTCCGAATCAAACGGTCCATCATCTGTAAATTTTTGACCTACCAAACAACTTTGCTGAAGACACTGTTTCCAAGTAAGCTGGAATCTGTAATATATGAAATATAAAATGTGCATACTCAGTAACGCCACCTGTGTGGAGTTCCGAATTACATTTTACATCATCTGTAAAACCTTGACTAATCAAACAACATTACCGACTACACAATCTTTCTATGTGATGAGTATCCTGAGATATATGAGATATAAAACTTGCATCATCACTAGCGCCACCTTTGTGTGGAGTTTCAAATCAAACGACCCATCATCTGTAAATATTTAACGGAAGCAACAACTTTGCCGAAGGCGCTATCTTTCTAAGTGATTAGAATCCTCTGATATGTGCGATACAAAATTTACATGCTCACTAGCACCACCTAGTGGTGACATTTTGAATCAAACATTCCATTATATGTAAGCCACAGACAAACAGACGTAACACTTGCGAAATTTCCATCGACCACGCTTTTAACGATCATTTTAAATTTTCATAGTTGTGGCTTTCACAACCAGAGGCGTGTGCATCGTTTTTCTATGCGTTTGACGTTTTACACTAGCACCTTCTGTTGACGATATTGCACAACACAGTGATTCGTGCAACTTTTCCGCCAGGTGATGGTAGTGTGAATTGGGCGATGGATTACCATGAAAATCGTTCAAGGTGTTAAATCTGTTTGTCTGTGTGTAAGCGCTTGACTTGGTGACCAACTGTGCCGAAGACGTCACGCTTCTAAAAACTCAAGATCTTCAGATAATTTTGTTTGAAATAATCATATTAATAAATTGTCAATGCCAAATAGCGCCATCTTGTGGGGAAATTGCGAATTAAGCAATGCCCTGCCAAACGGTGCTTGACATACCGAACTTATTTTCCGAAGACATGAATATTCTAAAACATCAGAATCAGAAGATATAGAGGATTCAATTAGGGGTCCAAATGGAACCCATATAAAATCGCGTGGTTCTGCTTTGACTCTAAATTAAAATCTATGTATGTCATGAATTAAGCTTCTTTTTTGCTTAAATAATTGAACTTGGTGTAGTTTGGAGTTATTGCAAAAATTGAGTCAATAGGTTATACCAAAAAATTTTGCCATTACTGCAAAGTTGCCTGGGGTCAACACGTTCCCCAATTAAACAAAGTCGGAGAAAACTGAATCCAAGAAAAAACTTAACATTTTAGGGATGTTGCAGGGTTCCCCGAAAAAAAATAAAGGTTAATGATTCTGGTAAGAAGGATGGAGAAAAATTCCATAAAAAATTGCAAGTCAATATTTTCCTTAAAATTTTCCCCAATTAACGAACTCCTGAAAGATGTTGTGATCTGTTTGATTATTTTCAGTGTTTTATTTGGATTTTTCTGGAAAGTTTCCGAAATATGTCATTGATTTTTTTTATCGAGTAACACCTGAAACGGTTCTGCTCTTGATCAAACCTAATATTCACTACAGAAGAAATACGTTTGACCTAACATTTCTACTCTGTCAAAGCCACAATTTTTCAACCGAGGTTATTAATAATACCCGTGATTTCAATCGCAAACAAATATCAATCATCGCGCGCTCTCGAGAGGCAAACTTGGCACCGAACGAATAATACATTCTTTAAAAATAAAAAGGACGTCAACCAGTCTGCCGGATTCGGAAAACGTCGTCGACTGCGACGTCCCGGACGTCCATCTGCATCTCTCCAACAAGTCGAGCCGAACCTGCCCCCCTAGCGAACAAGCCATCTCCGGGGGAAAACCAAAAATCTTAATTTACCATTTTCATTTTCCTTTTATTTATATTACCGCACCACACACCGCCCAGCTCGAGCCGGCACGGTATGGCACGAATGTCATTTAACCGAAATTGCTGCCAATAAATGTGGTGTTCTTGCCATGTTTTTTGTCGAACAACAACTGGGAGTGAAAAAGAAAATGAAAAAAATAACCATTTTTTCTTGCCTGGCATTTTGGGTAAAAGTTTTTTGTGATAATTGGAAAACATTTACTATTTATTAGATAGCTAATTGAAAAATGCCCGTACTGGTCAAACATTTTCATTTACAATTAGCAATATTCGAAACTATTTTGCACTCTTTTAAGAAGCTTTTGGCTTCGAAACAGCACATTCTATGTGTTCTACGGTTTCACTAAGTAGACCACCCTGAGTAGCCCGCCCGGGTGGCGAACGTTTGTCTATTTTGCAGCAGTTTGACGTCGGCGAGGTCACTCCCGGCTATAGCAAGCGTACGCAACGCAATCTCTATGCCACCACCCTGTCCACCGGACGTTTCCCAGCACCTGCGACCTATCGCTTTTCCTCCTTCTCTATTCCTCGGGGTGTGGGAAATTCTCGCATCCGACGACGACGACGACGACGGCCGCTAACGTGAAGAAAGTGACACCGGAGCGGCCGGGTGCGGTCAGTCGATTCGCTGGCTTGACTTGGCCCGGAGCCAGCTTTAATTAAGGTGAGATTTTGAAATATGCATTCCACCTTCGTTGAAATATGTTTCCATTTTCCACCCCGCTCTGATTTCCGATGACGTTCGCCAGGGAACGCGATGCGATGGCGTGATGTTTATTTTAGCAAGGGGCTAGTTTTGCGGTAAACAAGCGTAAGGGATGTCGTCAACGATTATATTATTTATAATCGCTGTTTGAAGTTTTTGAATATGTACTGTGGATTTAGTTTTCACATCCTTTCTTTTCTGGTCTGACGTTCTTACATCACAGACTTCAAACTTTAGAAAAATCGCAATACCTATCGCTCCAGTTTTATTGAGCGCCTAAATTAAGGTCGCTTAAATGTTGATCGTACCTTCTGGTAATCCAAAACAACAAACACCGGAGGTAAGACCTGGCATTATTCGAATTTCATGTTTTCATGTAAGTGTGGGAAGTGTGGGATATAAAGAGAAGAACGCAGCGAGGGTGGTAATGCTGCAGCAAGGGACCCGACAGAACGTGGAACGTTACAAACAGAAGCGAAAACAGCAGACCCGCCTCTTTCGGGAGAAAAAGCGCCGCCTGGAAGAAGCGGAGTGCGAAGAAATGGAACTGCTGTGCCGTTCCCGAAAAACACGTAAGTTTTATTAGAAGCTCAACACATCCCACAACAGCTTCAGGCCGCGAGCCGAAATATGGTGGGATAAAGACGGAAGCCTCTTGACGGACGCACGTGAGGTGATCGAAAGGTGGAAGCAGCTCTTCGATCAGCACCTTGTCGTGAAGAACGTAGGCACGGGAGACCACGGCAACGGAGGAAACGACGACGCCAGTGCAGCGGAGGACGGAAATGAACCAACTCCCACGCTGAGGAAAGTTAAGGATGCCATTCACCAGCTCAAAACCAACAAAGCAGCTGATGAGGATGGTATCGCAGCTGAACTCATCAAGATGGGCCCAGAAAAGTTGGCCGCCTGTCTGCATCGGCTGATAGTCAGGATCTGGGAAACCGAACAGCTACCGGAGGAAGGGGTAATCTGCCGATTCACAAGAAAGGTGACCATCAGGTATAAGAAGGCCGGATCCAGAGGCACGTTATCCTCCATTTAGGACATTTGTGCCATCGCCATACATACAAGTCTATTTCATCATTTACCTGAGGGAGAATGGGACAAGGGATGGAATGGGATTAGGAAAGGAAAAGGTGATGAAATAGGAAGGGGTGCCCTAGAAGAGGAAATAAACGCATAAGCGCAACGAGAGCTCATAGCCCAAACCACAATGGGTGTAATCAGTGCCCTGAAAATGACACTGTAAAACGCATAAGGTAAAGAGAGCCTATAGCTCATAGGTGGTAGCTTGTGATGTCATGCAACTTTCAATATGACATTGAAAGGCACGCCATCGAAAGCATCCTCAATATTCAAGAATTCACCCAACCAAAAACTACGGGGCTGTTCGGGCTAGTTTGGAAGTAAACCATCAATGTTAACTTCTTTTCCCGATCAGCCTAGATAGCTGTGTAGTGTCGGTAGCGGTTGTCTCAATTTTCTAAGAATAACACTACGGACCGCCTGATCCAGTGGTGAGAGTCCACTAAACAGGTGACCCCTAATTCATGGTGTTATGCGGCTTTATGCTTACCATGCCAAAGAATGAATGGTTAGGGGGGGGTCTAATAAAAACCTAACCACAAACGGAGCCTGTGAAGAATTAGGGCGTCCTACACAGTATTATGCTTTTTTCTGCGCTAACCGGAGCAATAGTGCAGTGGACCTTGTGTTTGTCCGAGATAATCAGTTGCCCTTCTTAAGTCTCAAATTTAAGGCTAAATAAGGGCAAGATTATTCAAATGTTGTAAATTAGCTTACCTCTATATGGGTTCGCTTAATGCATTTTCGCCATTGGCGTTTTTTCAATTGACACCAATTTGGTTTGTCGTTGATGTTTCCTTTTTGTGTTGTGATTGTGAAGAGTGTAGTCCTATCTAGTTTGGGTAGTGGCTACGGCTAGGAAACCTCAGTTCAATTTTCAGCGTAAAAAGCGTGTGTAGCCCAAGTGGCTCTACTTCAAAAAGTTCATTTTCGTAGGGTAACTTCTGTATAGTTTACCTTGTGAACCCAGTTTTGCTTCTTTCATTATAAATGAAGTGTCGTGCCTCGAGCATGCCATATCTCAGTATGTTTCAAACTTTCCATATGGATGCCTTCAAGCAAGCTCTTGTATTCAGCATCTTTTCGCTGATATTTGGCAGTATTGCTACGATGGTTACATCATCTGAAACAGCTCAAACATTAATTTGATATGCTAGTTTGATGGATTACTTAGGTACATAGTACAGTTCATGGATAACTTAACATAGAGTTGCACCTAACCCAACTCTGCATTAGCAGAATTTGTCATGAGTTGACTGAATGGCATGTGTCAGATGAGAAGTCTCCATTTGACCTTCTTTGCACTTTTTAGTGTTCCTTCGCAAAATTTGCGTATTCAGGTGTCCCTGCTCAATAAACTAGGGACTTGTACTAATTGGTTGCGACCACATTTTATAGATAACTCGCTGCCATTGCAACTCCAAGAGTGTTTCATTGGGGTTTGGACTTATAATGCCCTCCATTGTGGTATACCATAACTACTGCTTTGAAAGAAACTTGTCCTCTGCGGTCTATGCGGACCGCAAGAGGTATTCCTGAATGCAACTCTGATCTGTTCAAGTTCAAAATATCTTCGGATAAACCAGTCTTTTGTATAGTTACGAATCTCTAGCTTCCGCCAGAGAATTATAGAATATAATTGACTTAGTGGGCACTAAAACGCTCTGCTTACTTCAAATCTCCAAGAGCAAATGGTGTTTTGTCCTATTTTTCTCCAGAGGGATTTGAGTTTTTCAAACATGTTTTAAACTCTTGTAGTTTTCTGTGGGGTATTTTCATGACGTGAAATTACTCCATAGTTTTATCCCGCAAGGGTGCGTGCATTGTATAAAGAAGGAATGAGTTCCTGGTTACCTCGTTCTTTCTGAAATGCTTGAAACGCATTGTCGATTATCACATCAGTGATGTTCGTCTGGCTGACATGGCTATTCATGTGAACTCACATGCCTCCCAATTTGGGATGTCCACAGTGACTCTTTTACACAAAGTAGTATACGTTTTCAAGAAATTACTCGCTCAAACGTAGTTTTTTGCTTGGATAATTTCTTGAATATTGAGGATGCTTTCGATGCCGTGCCTTTCAATGTCATATTGAAAGTCGCATGACGTCACAAGCTACCTCCAATGAGCTGTAGGCTCTCTTTACGCTTATGCGTTTTACAGTGTACTTTTCAGGGCACTGATTAAACCCGTTGTGGTATGAACTATGAGCTCTCGTTGCGCTTATGCATTCATTCCCTCTTCTAGGGTACTTCATTACCTTTCCCTTTCTCTTTCCTAATTCCCAGCCCTTGTCCCATGCTCCTTCAGGTAAATGATATATGGCGATGACACAAATGTCCCAAATGAAGGATAACGTGCCTCTGAAGTCGGCCTTCTGATACCTGATAGTTCAGCTTACGTTCTTCACTATTCAGACACAACCCAAGTAACACATCTAACGCTTCCCTGGTCGAAAATCCTAAAGTATGCAGTACATGCGTAAGCTTCTTCGCTGGCGTTTACAAAAAACGTGAAGTTCTATGTTCTCGAAACTGCTGGGGTCTGTGAATATTGCGTAACTCCCTGGATCAATCCGTTCTCCGCCATCTTAGCAAACTACCGTAAAATCACTTGGCATAATACGCAACCACACGACGACTTGCTCCGCCAAAGCTCCTCTCCTCAATGAGGCAGCTTCACCCTGACGACGTCGTCACGATGCTGGCTGTCACTGATACTTGCTAGGGGAAGGACACGCAAGGGGAATAACACTAAACTATATTCACACCCCACAGGGTCGTATCCGGGAAAGTAACATCTTGGAATTTTAATGCGTTCCAGTTCTTTCAGGAGACCAGTCCATCGCATCCATTGGTCACGAAGATCATCAGAGATTGGTTGATCTCACGCTGTTCCAGATCGCCATACGTTCTGTATTAAAATTTTCCCGTGGATGACAATTATCCCTATAAGTCCAAGTGGGTCAAAAAATGCCCATAACAATACGAATTAGTTCCCTTTTTGTTGGAGTGAAGCAGTTATTCAGCGATAGTAGAATTTCCGGCTTGAAAAGTACTTCGAAAACGAATGTCAATGAGGGAGTTGATGGCTTAGTGAGTGAATGAGTGAGTAAGTGAATGGAAGAAGCTGAGTGAGTGAGCTAGTAAATTTGTGAGTAAGTCAGTGAAAGAGAATGCTGGTGCTAATACATTTTTGAGTAAGTGAGTTAATGTGTGAGCTTGTGAGATAGTGGGTTTGAAAGTTAGTAATACAAATTGGTAAGGTAGTGAGTTGGTGAATTAAAAAGCAAGTGATTTTTTAGTAAGTTAGTGAGCGAAGTTGTGAATAAATACGTATATATATACTATGAGTGAGCGAGTGAGCTAAGGAGTGGATTAGTGAATGGGTTAGCTTGATAGTGAGTGAATCTGTGAGTAAGTGAGTGAATGAACTAGCAAATGAGTAGCGAGATGACAAGTAAATGAGTGAGTGAGCAAGTGAGAAGTTAGTGGAGTGAGTGAATCTGCTAATGAGTGAGCCTGTTAGTGAGTTAATGAATGACCAAGTGTGTAAGTAGGAAATATAGTGAATTAGTAAGTAACGCAGTGAGATGACAAGTAAATGATTGAGTGAGCGAGTGAGAAGTTAGTGGATTAGTAAGTGAGTGATTCTATTAGTAAGTGAATGTGTAGGTGAAAAATGAGTAAATGAGGGAGTTAGTGAGTGATAGCTCAACCAGCAACCATGTCATAAAGGAGTGCCGACAGTGAAGGTTTTTGGTTGTACAAGAGTAATTTTCAAGTTATTCTTCCTTGAGCTTAGAATTACATGTAAGTAGCTCATGTACAACCACTAAAAGAGTGAACGGGTGAGCGAGTGAGTTAGTTAGTGAATGTGGTAATTGATGAGTAAATGACTGAATGTGTGACTAAATCCGTAAGTCAGTTAATGTATTAGTGAATAAGCGTATGTGTGCTGGCTCTTATGATGCGTTCAAACCTCTGATCTGGCTGGGTGTGTTCTTTTCGTAAACAGCAAGGAAATGATGCAGCGTAAAAACAATGTCTGCTGAGATCGGTTGACAGTGTGGGTCCCATACCTTCAAATGCTCTGGCTCGTTGCTGGCAACGATATCATTGTTCTCGTTGGCGTGGAGACATCATATCATTAGTTCAAATGCATGGGATCCGAGCTATCAAGTGTCAATAATTCTCAGTACGCTTGATTTTGATACTGCACCACCTCACTGCTAAAGAACGCTACCCGTTTGGTCCCTGTTTTTTTGTAGTAATTGAGATTGTGCATTAGGCTGAGATATTTTACCACACATTGTTTGATTTCGTTGTGAAAAACTGACTTCATTCAATGTTGTAAGCAACCTTCTCTTACATATGAATTATAATATGACTTATTTGCCAGCTCAGTAATATTTCAACCTCCTCATTTACCAACACACCTACTCACCAAACCACTCACTCACAAACTCACTTTACAAAATTGATTCATCCACTCACCAAATCACTCATTCACAATCTTACTCATCAACCTGTTTACACTTACACTACACCTGTGTTCACTCCCTCGGTTACTCACTCTTCAAATCCTTCACTCACCATTACCTCATTCACTTCTTAAATTACTACTTCACCAATTCACTTACACATCAGTTCACTGACTCACCAATTCACTCACCAACTCACACAATTATCAACTCTTTATCTCATCAATTCAATATCTCATCCCACTCGCAGAAAAAAATCATTCACATGTTCACTAACTTTTTCATCAACTATCTCACTCATAAGCTTTATCAAAGGTCTTCAAATTGTCAAAAACACCACAACAACTACATATGTGTAGAATGGCAGTCTATTATCATGCTCATTATAATGTTGAACCCTTACCGCAAACTAAAGAGACCTCTAACTCTTTCGAGGTGAAGCAAAACAACGAAGACAATTTTTGACTGCTTAGCGTACTGAAAATGTTTTTTTTTTGGCTTTATAAAACTTAAATAAGGTGACGTTAGCAGCTAATAATTGACGCCTTTGTTCTCGTCGTCATGCAAGGTTTTTGTCATATAATTCAGCTTGGGAAATATGTTACGTCAACTTTGAGTACAATGGTTTTAAAACAAAAACCCATGACGGAGAGGACAAACCTGTCGAGAATACGTAAGTTTCCCTAGTTATCCGATGATTCAATCAAATTTGGAACCACATACGTGGGACAAAGCCCTTGAGAAGAGCCAATTCGAAGGCGCCAATTCTTATGTGTTTTTCTTTGGAATTCTATCTGGAGAAATTGAAAAATCCTCTGCAGGTATTCAAAGAAAAAAATCTTGATTTCTTTTTTGAAAATTAAGTAATTTTTGCAAAAATGTTAAGAACATCTTAGGAAGACAATCTAAAAAAAAAAATTCAAAGCAATGCCTAGGAAGAAAAGTTTATGGAAAAATTTCTGAATTTCTGAAAGAAACTCCTGAAGGAATTTCTGAAAAAATCTCCGAATCTTTGTGAACAAATTTCTAGTTGCGTTTTTGAAAAAAAAAAACGTTTGGAGACATTTGGGGAAATACGATACCGTTAAAAATATTTAACTTATTACTTATATATTACAGAACAAAATCTATCAAAAAAAACAACTTTTAAAGGTTTTTCTGATTACAAATGTGATAATTACATATGTTTCCTTCAATTTTGCTGGCATGCGTTGTTCGGAGAACTTGTAGCAAACAAGTATATCTTTCAATTTCTGTCGAAAGAATTACGTTTTAACAAGTTTTAGTGTAGTTATTGTTTTTTGAAGTTCGAAAATAGTCGAAAAACACAAAATTGATTTGATGCACCTGTTAATTTTAATGGATTTAGCTGAAATTTTGACCAGTTACTTCTTTTAGGATGCGAATCAAAATACGGGGTGGACTTGAGAATCAGAGAACATTTTTGAAAAGCTGAACAGGCCAAGTGTGTATGTATGTCTGTGTACAAAAAAGTTCACTCCCTTTAGGCACTTCCTATTGGCCGATTTTCAGATTATAGCTCGAATCGAACCGGAATTTTACCGCATTGTTTGCTATTGAAAATGGTCCGGATCGGCCAAGGCGAACCGGAGTTATAGTCATTTGAGTGATCTGGACCAGCACCGGTAGAACTGGACACATAAAACTGAACCGAGCCCCATCATGTGACAGATCAAACTGCGGCGATTTTTGTAACGTTTAGCATGATTGACGAATTTTTTGTGGAAATCAACACAAATTCTACGATGTTGGCACGGAATCCAAAATGGCAATGTAATATCCAAGATGGTGGCTCCAAATTTAAGATGGCGGCTGTTTAATAAAGTTTAGGCCATAAAACCATACAATATGGGTATGTTTTGTATGGGGTAGATATATGGAGTACAAAAATGGCAACCTGAACATCCAAGATGGCGGTAAATAATCCAAGATTGTGACTCCAAATTCCAGATGGCGGCTGTTTAATGCAATTTTAGGCCCCAAAACCATGCAATATGGGAATTTTTTGTATGGGGAAAATGTCTGGAGTCCAAAAATGGCGACCTGAATATCCAAGATGGCGGTCCAAAATCCAAGATGACGGCTCCAAATTCAAGATGGCAGCTGTTTAATAAAGTTTAGGCCCTAAAACAATGAAATATAAGTATATTTTGTATGGGGAAGATGTCCGGAGTCCAAAAATGGTGACCTGAATATCCAATATGGTGGTCTTAAATCCAAGATGGCGGCTCCAAATTCAAGATGGCGGCTGTTTAATGCGGTTTTAGGCCCTAAACCATGCAGTATGAGTATGTTTTGTATGGGGAAGATGTCTGGAGTACAAAAATAGCGACCTGAATAACCAAGATGGCGGCCTAAGATCCAAGATAGTGGCTCCAAATACAAGATGGCGGCTGTTTGATAAAGTTTAGGCCCTAAAACCATGCAATATGGGTATATTTTGTATGAAGATGTCTGGAGTTCGAAAATGGCGATCTGAATATAAACCATACAATATTTTGTATGGGGAAGATGTCCGGAGTCCAAAAATGGAATATCTAAGATGGTGGTCTTAAATCCAAGATGACGGCTCCAAATTCAAGATGGTGGCTGTTTAATGGAATTTTAAGCCCTAAAACCATGAAATATTTTGTATGGAGAAGATTTCTGGAGTACAAAAATGACGTCCTGAATATCCAAGATGGCGGTTTAAATTCCAAGATGACGGCTCCAAATTCAAGATGGTGGCTGTTCAATAAAATGTTAGGCCCTAAAACCATGCAATATGGGTTTATCTGTTATGGGGAAGAAGTCTGGAGTACAAAAATGGCGACCAGAATATCCAAGATGGCGGTCTTAAATCCAAAATATCGAGCAAAAATGTCAAGATAGTGGATTTTTCTTAAGAGATTGAGGCTCAAACCTCATAGCTAGCAAACCAGTACAGCAGAAAAACAGATAGAACTAATCAAGCACGATTGCCACAAACGGTCTCGTTTATTGACCAATCCAACCAAGCAGATAGACCCAGCAGCGCACTGCCTCCTCGAACTGGTTCTAGGCGGTTTCATTTCAGAAATAGAAACAGGAAAACCGGTATCACTAGCACTACCCCTGAGCCAAGCCGACAGTAGCAGCATCAGCGATGTTATCGGCTTTAGGAGGTTTGCCTGATTGGTTCTGTACCTACTGGGTAACGAGAACAAGTGCAAACCAAACTGTTTCGTAACTAGCAGCTTGGGTTCAACGTTTGGTTACTCGGTCGCTGGCGTTCTTAGTGCCTTCGAATCATGTGCTATGGAACACGTTTGTGCTGCTATTGGTTAAACGAGCACAGCACAAAGTTTCAACATTACGAACAAGATCATTGATCCACGTCGGCAAGCGCAATGAATTAGGAATAGAGGTTAAATCTACGAGAACCAGTTTGCGCTATCCGAGATTCAACAAATGTATAAAAATAGTTTGTCTCCAGCAATTCCAGTCTCTGTTAACTCGTAAACAAACCAATTCAGTAGTTGTGGACTTTTGACAAACAAACAACAAGATAAGATCGTTGTCTCAAGAGCTGAGTGTGATAATATCTTCTTCCAGGCAACAGCCACAATGGCACAAAAAGTGGACAGAGAAAAAAAAACTTAATTGAAAAACAAACTAGGAAGCAATTAGCCACGTAACAGCACACAACTCTTCTTATCGTGTCTAGTGAGAGTCGTTCCACTAGCACCCCAATGATTGCTCACTAAAGCCCCACGAGGTTTGCAGAAGAATGATTACAGACAGTCTTATCAGAACTAGTGGTCCCTTCTAGGCCGACAAACCGGCCGGCCGGCCGTTCCAGTCAGCTGGCAAACAGAACAAACTAATGAGCAGACTTGGGGGAAGAGCTGTCCCACAGTCTACAGTGTCGGTGTACAATAATAGTTTAGCATGACACCGTCTTCGGAAAAGTTGATTAAACTGCAAACAGTACCTACAATCAAATGTCAGATAAACCTTGGTCGCTTCCAGTCGTCGTCGTCGTCTTTAGAGACGTGGAAGAAGGCGTTGCATAACATGTTGTTTTGGACGACGTCGGTTAATTAAAATTTTATGTAACTTTGATGAGATCAGCATCATTCTGAGTCATGTTTGCGACCACAATCGCAAAGGTAATAATTACAGTTGTTCACCGTTCTTATCTATTGTCAAATTTAGCTTATCAGGATCTTTCATGAACGGAGGTCCCTATCAGCTGGAAAGGTGGCACTAGCTTTGTCACCAGCACACCGGTCCATTCTTATCGAGACCAGGCGGACGACGACGGGCTAGCCACAGCAGTGCATGACACGGTAAACACGTTATTTTTTGCTTCACGCTGTAAGGATGGATTATTTATAGACGAATAATGTGAGCAAACAAGCGCAACTTTGATAACGACTGACTGTCAAGAGGCGAGAAGAAGTAAAACTGACTGTTTACGGGCTGAGTGCTGATAAGCGGCACCTTGGGGGAAGTGAAAGGGTTGGAGCTTACGGTGAATTGAAAGGAGGAGGAGGTGGAAGATTCGCGAGACTTGGTGGCAGCCGGTGAAAATTTTTGCTGACTTGTGTTCTAATTCGTTTGTTTGATTTATTGAGTACATTCGGATTAACAAGAGCATTACCGAGGACTACGAAAATAATTTCGAAAGAAAGTCTGTAAATCCACGCGTATCCATCATTTGCCATACGCGTAACCTACCACATCCTGTCCGGTCGGCGCAAAACATCACACCACTTGGCGAAGATGTCACCGTTCACGTTACGCAAATAAACGTGACGGATATTTTCTTTTCCTGCCATAACGATTTCGCCACATATCGTCGGAGGTGTCGTCGTCATCGTAGCCGTGCTAGTGCTGGCTGCAGTCCTATATTTATTCGGCTGTCTGTCATGCTAGACACCTTGGAGGCAAACCACGTCGACTGACCAAGGGCGACGACGACGACGGTAACGACTGCGACGGTAATGCACACCACGATGCGTTGATTGATCTCATTAGCGGAGAAAATCTAATTAAAAATTTTGTCGCTAATTTTTGGTTCAGGTACTTTCCGTTTCTCCGAAATTGTGAAGGCAGCTTAGAAAACGCACATCTAAATATGAGAAAAATGAACTTTTACAACAAACTTTAAACTGTAAGGTGTATTAGAGTGATAGCTTATTTTTAACAAGCCATGAACAACTCGATGCCCCATTAAAAGTTGTCAGTTGTTGAGCTTTTCAAGCTGTATCCTCGAGGAGTGATAGATAGCAAGTGTACAATAACAACACTTCAAACGCTTCTTTTTTTCGACGAGAACGAAATCTTCAAAGGCCTCGCCCAAGTACAATCGGATTATGATCGTAACATCGGTATTAGAGGAAACGGTGGAAGGCAGTAATTTCGTCTACGACGACAGTAACAGTGTTTCCCTTGAAAAATGTTCTCAATTATGGATGGTTCTCTGGTTCGTTTCGAACGCTCCGCTCACTAAGCAGATTGAGTCAAACATGAAGAGGTAATCGTCTCCGTTCTACTTTCTTCCTACACAGTTAAACTTCAAAGGCTGGCTGGTACAACTTCGTTGGAAAACATTGTTTCGCAATCACTTTCACTAATTCGATGACGTCAATTGGGTGCGAAACGGAAAAGGGCTCTCCGCTATTGGAAAGTGGCTTGATCAGCTCGAGTGTAACAAGCCAGCTTTTGAAAAGTCTTGTCTCAATGGCACAAAAACAAAGTGGTAAGTGGAAGCATTCAATTGAATTAGAATCAGCACCACAATGTCAGGAATGGGCAACGAGGATTTTTGTTGAAATTCTGTTCCATTGAAGCAGTGAAACACAATCGGTTTCAAATCTGCTGCTGCCAGCAGTGCGTCTTATCGTCTTACATCCAGGGCTCAAGAAGTCTTCAATCTGTTCCGTTTTTCTTCATGTCCGCTCGGGATCAGCACTCGCCGAAGCGGAAAAACGGCTGAACCTCTTTTCTTTCACAGTGTGTCGGCCGCCGGAGGAAGCGGGCGGATACCCCCAAGGACGAGGCCAGGCAGGATTGGATTGGAGCTAGTATAAGCTCCCAAGACGAGAGTGTCGCAAAGCGGCTTAGATATCTTAGGAATGTTTTGGTGCCCTCATTCTGCTCCTCATTCCAGCAGAGAGAAGGGGGAGCTTTATCCGATACTGCGGAAACTCCCAACTTTCGTCATTTAGGATCCATTGTTAGATTTCTTTCTTCACTTTTTGTGACCCGAACATTGGCGATGTCGCTCTGCTACTCACTGTGATTGGATTTCCCGCTGAGATGAGCATTGGTGCCAGACCTTCTTAGTTTCCCGGATAGAGGAAAAGAACAAACCCAGGACAAACTACTGCATACATTCATGAAACAAACCTAGACTGAATGCGCTTCGAATGTGGTTAATACAGTGCAACCTAGGGCAATCTAGCACACAGCAAGAACAACCTTTATATTGTTTGAGTCGGGCTTCTGATACCTGATGGTGGTAAGAATTGGTGAACCATGGAAAAATTTGTCAAATATTCAATTGAATCTATCTTCGGGGGCTGTACCACCGATAAATCAAGCAATAATCAAGATTTTTTTAGCACATACACTCCCGTTCAAAAGTTTGGGGTCCCCCCTCAAAAACATGTCATTTTTTTAGGCCCATATCTCCGCCAATTTGCGTCCGATTTCAAAACCCTAGGTTTCATTCAAAAGATAATAAGTCAAAGAAACTTTGAACATGATTTAAAAGAAACTTTTTCAAAAAAAATTGTATGTAAACTTAACCCAAAGTTGCCAAATTTTCTAAAAAAATGAATATAAACTTACGGCAGTGTCGCTGGAAGTTCGGTCGACCAAAATTCAAGATGAGAGCGGTAATATGACCCATTTTCTATTAGCTTTCAACTGCTTTTTACAGAACTTAGCTAAAAAATCTAGAAAAAAAGTTATTAAGTAAATTAATCCTTGATGTCATCGACCAAAAGTTTGGGGTCACCCCTCAATATGCACGGATGGAAAATTTCAATGAATTTTACATTAGAAATCATGCACATAACTGGAATGCTTAATTTCGCTGAAATTTACACGAGCTTTCAGTTTTACACGATTTATGTAAATTTCATTCAGATCCAATCCACGCGGCTCTGTTTCTAATTGGAATATTTGTTCCAATTATCTGTAATGCACAACGAAGGTGAAAACAACAAAGTGGAAAACAAGTTCGAAGCATGAACGAGCTGAAGGATGAGGATCCAGAAATGGGGATTTTGTTGGATTGTTAGTAAAACAAATTCATTACTCATGCAAACTTTATTTGTTCCTAAATCACTGACACTGTTCTTTTCATACATTTTCTTCTTTGGCTGACCAACCATTTTCGGAAATGTTGTCGAATCGCACAAACATTCGCGGCATTCTCAGAGAATTTTTTTCTCACTGCCCCACACCCTTCACTGATAATTTCTCACTGATCCTCACTGTTTATATCTCATTGCTCATTCGTCACCGTTTATTGTCCATTGTTCACTTCAAATTTCTAACTTTACACTACTCATTTAAATTTCCTCGCTTTCATCTCGTCACTGATCGCCTCTTACTGGCCACGCTTCACTGCCTCCTAACTCAACACTGTTCATTTCTTATTATTCATCACTTCACACCCTGCATTCTTTATTTTTCATTATTCCTTCCTTATCGCTCACTACTGACTCTTCGCTGCTCACTCCTCACTATTTCAAATTTTCCTAATTTTTTTCTTCACTTTTCACTGCTTGTTTCTCACTTACTCTTTACCCCTCATTCCTCATTACTTCTCTTAATTCTTAATTTACCACTTCTTATGCTTATTGCTAACATGTAATGTCACACAATTCACTCCCTAATTCTCTTTCCTTAGCCCTTGCTTCTCACTATTCTCTGCTCACTCCTCCTCAGTGTTTGGAAGACTCAGCAGTTTTTCTTCCTTTCTGTTGGTTCTGTTTCAAATACCAATCGTGTCTATGTTCTCTCGTCGACCATGGTTCACGAAGGAATACAACAAAAAAATAGTTAACAATCGCTTCTGATTTATTTTTACTATTTTCATTCCTCACTTCTAACTATTTCACTGTTTATTTGTTAATGCAATTCACTTCTCACTTTTCACAACTCAATTTTATCTTCTCACTCCAAATTTAGCACTCAATATTCACCCAGTTCCCCACTATTGACTTCCCCCTACTTCACACTTCTTACTACTCCTTTCACTCAATCTCCTCTGCTTTCTTCTCACTCCTAACTTTTCACCGCTCACTTTTCACTGCTCACCTATCACTTCATACTACTCACTTCTTATTCCTTACTATTCACTGCTCAACATGGATAAGAAAGGTACTGGAAAAAACGGTTATCGGCTGTACATTTGACATTTTTCCACACGAACATCATAGGCCCAGCCAAACTCAAACTGTTCGAAAAATAAATGTCATAACATTTTTTTTTCCTGCAGCCTTCTTCCTCGAAACGGTTTCCAAGCGCGAGAACGCCAGTACTCGAGCACAACGACGACAACAATTTCTGTCTCTCTCGTTTTCGCATTTTTGTGCGTTTCAAACCGCTTCTACACTACACAAACTTCTTTACATACATCACGAAGCTAGGAGTGTGCTCTAGCTATTTGTGCAAATAGATTTAAATTATTTATTGAAACAAGTGAGTTATTAGCAGTTGAAAATATTTGACATTTTTCGCAATCACCCGCCTCAGCATGACTGCTTATAAATATTTTCATGGGGAAGCGAAAACCATTAAGCGTCTTCTTGACTGCCGTCGGCGCGGCGTCTGATGGTATAAGGCATTTTATGAGACGTTTCAAATCAGCTGTTTTTTGAATGTTTTCCAGTTTTGAAGTCCAACCGCTGGGCCCATTTATTTACATTTTCGCTAGCATAACATGTGACACAGGCCCATCAAATAAACGGGGTTCATTCATCTGCAAAAATGCGTCAATCCGCCCACTATAATCAATATCCGTAGACCGTGGGGAGGTTTTTTTTATCTGCTAGTGATATCATGCACCTCGGGGGATTGATAAATGCCACATTAGAAATCAAAACATTTCTGTCAGCAAAAACCTGATTGGGGCTCACCACATGTTATGCTACTTTTCGCGAAAACAAAAACATCAAATGTAAACAATAACAATGAGCGGCCCATCAGTAGCACGTCTCGTAAAATAGCTTATTGGTGCTGCCGTTGTTTTGTTTTTATTTTACTGCCAGTATCGATGAACGGAAGAGAGAAAAAAGTATTTTTGCCATCCCTGCTGCTCAATTCTCAGTAATAAATGTACTTTTTAACTTCTCACTGTTCATTCCTCGCTGCATCACATTTCTCACTATATATCACTGCTTGTTCCTCACTATTTACTGTTTCTCTCACAAGTTACTTCTTTCTTCTCATTGCTTACTCCTCACTACCCAATACTCTTCACAAGATACTCATCACAGCCTATTCAAACTTCGTCGAAGTCTTCACTGCTGATTCGTCACTGCTCACTCCTTATTGCATACTTCTCATTATTTGTTGGGTAGTTTTTCTTATGCCCATTAATTGAACAAGAGACGGAGAATGAGAAAAAATGAACAAACAATACTTGGTATAGTTTTTATAGAATTTACGAACAAAGTAACTATACCAGCTAAGAGTGATTTCCAAAAGTTTACGCAAAAATAGAATTATTTGGCGATAAAAAGTCAAAATTGTCAAACAGTAAGCTTTTGGATAACTTTGCTGCATACGGCAGTTCAAATTTTCCTACAAATTAGATAGCACTGGGTCCACATTGTTGTTTCAAAAAACTTTACAGGGTTTACGGTATTTTAGCCAATAGTGGACTCTTAAGTGGCAAAAATTTGCTCTCATCTTTTAAACTGTATGATATCCAAATTGATTTGTTTTTCTTGATATTCCAAGCAAAAACCGCGCAAAAAAACCATATATTTCTCATAAAATAATCTTTTGAAATATGATCAAAATGTTCCTATAGTGGAAAACCCCTGGTTGTTACCCTATAGTAATCTGACCCCCAAGAATATCCACGGTGACATATCACGATCGGAGTGATAATTAAAAGTGTAACAACGTAGTTTTCTCAAGTGTTGATGGTGCTCATCAAGTTCCTTCGTGTTCAGCTGTAATCTCGTTCAACGGACGTCAAAAATACACGGTACCCAGAAAAAAAATTAGCTTTTATCGCAGCACGTGTCATGATTTACCTTATTACTCGGTTCAGAAATCGATGGCAATAGTAGGCGTGTCTAGTCTAGTCACTTTTAACTTCTCACTTTTACCCCCTATTTCTCTTCTCAGTTCTCACTTATCACTCTTTACTACTCACACTTCATCATCAACTTTTAACTGCTTCGCACTCCTTACTGCTGTTTTCTGACTGTCACCTCTTTCTACTTACTCTATTTACTATTAAGGCACTCATCGCTCCTCATTTCTTTTTATTATCCTTTAATTCTCACTTGAAGTAGCGAACATTATTTATTCTTTACACTTCACTTCTCATCCTTCACAACTAATTTCTAACTTCTCACTCCAAATGTCGCACGCAGGATTGAGAGGCGTATCCTTAGATCCTCACTGTTGACTTCTCCCTGCTTCACACTCCTTAGTGCTCCCTTCACTTACTTCTTACTCATCACTTTACACTATTTTCTGCTCACTCTTAACTTATCATTACTCACTTTTCACTGTTCACTCCCTAATCCACACTTTTTAGAAATAACTGCTCACTCTTAACACCTAACTGTTCATTCCTTGCTGCTTCACATTTCTCACTATTTCACACTTCTCGTTCTTTACTATTCACTGCTCATTCTCACTAGTCACTGCTCACTTCTTACAACTTATTGCTTACGTCTCATTATTTGTGGGACAGTGTTTTATGAGAAAAAATGGGCAAATCATGAGAAACGATGAACCATGGAATAAATTGACTTAATATTGTTCTTATAGAGTTGCAGAACAAAGTATTCTAGCCAATGCACTAATTCCACTGTTTCCGAAAGACCACTTTCATGTTCGAAATTACTTTGGGTTTGAAATAAATGGTTTCAGAGGTTTAATATCTTGGAAGATGTTGTTTGGTATATCAGAAGTCTACTTCTGAAAACATTACTAATGTGATTAATCCACAGAAGTGAGTTAGAAATTTATTTTTTCATAAGTGGAGATATCGTGTTTATATCTTCAGGAAAGTTGTAGAAAATATCTACAACAAACTTTTGTTCTATCTGCTAAATTTTTGGAGATATTATTTTGAACAGTTCCTTAAAATCAGTTTATTTATTGTAACTTTTTATAGACATTTTGGACAGTTTTCAAATGTTCTACAAAGTTATTCAATTTGATAAATTACCTGTTTGTTCTGAAGATGGCAATATAGTGGCTTCGACATTTTTTGAGATATTTTAAAATTCATGATAAAAAAATTCCAAATCTTTGTAACATTTCAGAGGCAAAATTTTTCAATTGAATCTGAAATAAGTTAGGTTTTAATTTTATTGCAACTTATACTGGCTACTAGTGTCCATATCATTGAAATCGAGATGTAAAATATGTTAGTTCGTAACTGAAATCAAAAAAAAAATCAAAAAGTATTGAAGAAACTTTTTTCACCTCTAAATAAAACATGTACTTTTTGGGCGAAATTGAAAGCATTTTTTCATTTTTTAAATATGTTG